>NC_048901.1:25700267-25778966 GCF_011077185.1 Oxyura jamaicensis | reverse complement strand
GAAAGGAAAGGAAAGGAAAGGAAAGGAAAGGAAAGGAAAGGAAAGGACAAAAAAAAACCACCACTAGCCTTTATTCTAATATGTATATACTTAACATAAATTTGACTCCTCTAAGACCTTTGATTCAGGTTTGTGTTAAAGGCAGAATATCAGTTGAGAAATACAATTGAACTGAGAGCAACATCTAATTTTATATACCTGCTAGCAACACTGTTACACAAAAAATTTCACAGAACCTCAGGAGCCGTAGTTGAATTCATGTAGCTAAATGAATGATAAAACCTCCACCTCACCTTCCCTTATGTAATTCATAAAAGGCCTTGTACAGTCTTTATCTCACAGCCTTAGAAATATGGCTACCATAGTTGGCTTTCAATAGCACCCAGGATAATCTCTAATTTTTTTATTTTTATTTTTTTTGGGGGGGGATTGAGGTTATTTTAATTAAGCAACAATAAAAGTATAAGGCATATATATTTATTGATTAACCAGTCAAAGCCTTTCATATTTGTGTGCTTGATTCTCTGTATCTAGAGGAGAACATTTTGGAAAAAGTAAGATTTCACTGTAGAAATTGCTAGGCTCAAGATGAATAAAAAATGTGTGAGCTGTTGTTTTATATTGTATTTATATCAAATCATAGTGTGATATTTTTCTTAGTCTAAGATCAGGCTCCCTGAAGTAAACATGAGCATCAAAAGTTTAATATTGTCTGACATGAAAATGGGTTTCATAGTTTCATCTTTTTATGAAAAAAAAAACAAGACCTTGATCCTTTCTGCCTGAAGTTATACAGAATTAAGCGGTTGAGAACAATAGAAATATACCAAGTACACATCTCAATTAGTAATAACTGATTTTCCTTAATTTTGGTGCTTATTTTGCAGCAGAACCCCAAACTTGCTGTCAGGGGCGGTACCTGTCTGTGTTCAATCATACTGGCACCTTTAAGAAAAATGACAGTTAGCTCTCTCAGAAGTTAACCACCCTTCTAATTGCACTTTGCAACTCCTAGAATTACGTACAGAGCTAAATATGATTTCTAGTATTACTACTGTCACTTAAAAAGACATTTCCCTAAGAACAGATCTGACCCTCCACTCCGGTAAAACTGCTTTGTATCTTTCTGTTTCAGCAGAAAGGTAAAGTTAACTGACCGAGGTTCTGGTTCCAAATACATTTCTATAGCATCAATAAAGGCTCAGGATGTCCCTGTCCCTGTTTTTTTTTTTTTTTTTTTTGTTTGGTTAGTTGGTTGGTTGTTTTCCTCTAGCTGCACCATTTCTGTGAAAAATGGTGGGGTGCTTAATCCAGCTTATTCAGCACTGCCACTTAACCTGAAGCTTCAGTTTTGCATATTTCAAGACAACTTTGGACAGTTCACGATGATGTACTTCATCATAGCACAAGTTCAGCAAGGCAATATACCAAGTCTAAGTATCCAGTGTCCATTAGAGATCTACAGGACTTGCTTTAACAGCGGTACTTGCTTAAGTAAAATGCTGCATGCCAAGTCAGTTGAAGCTCAGCTTGAACTCAGAGGTTTGCTGCACACAGTACAATTTTAAATGTAAATTTTGTCTGAGCACGGATTAAATGTTAGTCTTTGATAGAACAAAAAATGACAAAGCATAAGAAGCAGGCCCACTGAAACTTTTTCTGCCCTTTCCTTTTTATTCAGATACCAGCTTGCAAAGCACTGCTTTCATATTAATTCATTATATATTGAAAATATGCAAGCTGTCTGTTTCAAAACATTAAATGACTAGCTCAAACTTCCCAAAGAAAAGAAAATTCACTAGAACTTTTCTATTGTACACAGCTGCTACTAACATAGGCTGATTCACTATGTGTTTCCAAGTCAGTCTCTACGAAGTAGTTTGTAGAATGAAGGACACTGTATTGTAAAAATGATGGTCTTGAACTAAAAAGAATTTCGACCCACAACCTGAGCCCAAATAACCAAGTGTCTCATTCACATTAGTAAAATATTAACAAAGGTCATCGGTTGTCATAGTAAAATGAGCAGTTGCACTGAACGTAATTTCATTTATGGAGGTTCAGAAAATTGACATCATGGCTGTGAGAACATATAAATAACCAGAATACAGCATTTCAGATCAAAGGCAGCAACGTCTCTGAAGGGAGCATTCTATAGGTTGAGTTCATCCAGAGGCACAGCAGAAACTGGATTTTGCAAAATAAACTGAGAAGCTTCTTTTTTAGAAAACATTTCTGAGAACATCTGAGAGATTTTTTCCTCTGCCTTCAGCTGTTTGCAATTTCTTTAAAAAAAAAAAAAAAAAAAAAAACATGTGCACCGGAGGCTGTGCTAAGTGCCTAGGAATCACTCTTATCCCTTTAGCTGTGCTATGTACTCTTGCTAACATTTTGCTGTTTTTCCCTGGAGGAAAAGTGGTTGAAAACAATCAAAATATTACAGATGAGGTTTGGTACTTCGGAGGGATCTTGGGATCTGGTGTATTGGTGAGTATATAAATTCAGATATTACAGTCATTTTTGTACCACCTAAACCATGACTTTGCATTGTTGAATTTTCTCAAATGCAGGCTCCAACACTGCAAATTCTTCTTTGATAAGCAAATAAGTTAAAAATCACCCAACAGTTTAGCAATAAGTTACTTAATTTAGTGTTAAGGAAATAAAGAAGTAGAACTATTGTATTTAAAAGCAATTGTAATTTGAATTCATCCCAAATCAAACTGTATTTCTGCCTTTGGTAGATGATCTTTCCTGCTTTGGTGTTTTTGGGCCTTAAGAATAATGATTGCTGTGGATGCTGTGGTAATGAGAGCTGTGGAAAGAGGTTTGCGGTAAGTGAGAAGAAATGTGGCAAAAAAGTAAAAGATGTATTGTTATTGATAAGAATATATATGTCTTCTGCTCACAATCATTGAGAGACTAGACAGATGCTGTCCAAACTGTAAGATGTAAAGCCATGTCATTTTGCTGAGTGCTTAAAATATAAATAGTAGGTTGTTGTACCTTTAATGCTGTGTCACAGGTACCAAATCTGTACTGCCTTGATATATTCAGCAGTCACAACATACAGTTGTGATCACAATTAAAATGAATTTCTGAAAGATCTGCACTTGGTTTTGCACAGCATAACAGTTTTCTCTTTAGCCATTTTTTTGCTGGCAGTTTTAAAAATAACTTTGACAGTTGTGCATTATATTATCAGCTGAGGCTCCATTACCATGCAGGAGGCTGTGAATATCTGAGGTTCATAGGAAACCTCAAGTTGGAACAAGCCTGGGAAATTCACATAACTCTGCATCCTGCTTAAAGCAGTCAGCCCTAAACCAGGCTCCACTTTGAATTTATAGTTTCCTTTCACACCGCAACTGAAAAGTTTCAAATGGATACCTTTAGCCACTGGTAAACAACTCAAGCATTCTATTTACAAGGTGAGATTAGATATAAAATAGGCATATTTCTCCTAGAAAGTCTGTCCTTCTGAGATAATTTTTTTGGCACAAGTAGATCATTACACTCTTTTATAAAGGAACAGATTTTCACTTCAAAAAAAAAAAAAAAAAAAAAAAAAAAAAAAAAGAACAAGATTCATGGCTGTGAGATTAACAAAGAGCCTTCCCTATATTCCCTATGATCCTATCTTCCTGCAATCCCAAGAGCAGGTGAAACATTTTAGGAAAAAAAATGGAGGCACATATTTCTCTTTATCACACTGCATTACCAACTTTCTGTCAGCAGTGAAGAAAGCTTAGCTTTCAAGACCACATATAACTCAGCATCTACAAAACCACTAATGTTTTGCTGCCAGACTTCCACTCACCACCCTGCAATTCAGAAATTCAGATGAACTTGGAGAACATCTATAGAGACAGAAGTGACCCTCTGAGCTGTGTGTGCTCTCCACCTGCGGTCATGCTGGCACACTTAAGATAAAGCATATGTAAGGATATTGCTGTCCATACAGCAACCTCCATTCTGCAGTGCTGTACCTTGCTGATAAATCCTACTAGTGCTGTAGCTGACTGAGAGACTGGGAATATTAGTACAGTCACAACACTGTATTAAGAGTCCTGGTGGCCTTACCACAGCATGACTGAGAACTGAACTTGCTCTTGTATTTTGGCAGAAGTATCATTACTGTGATGTCTACTACATTAATATAATTTTTGTTAGCCTCATCAGATATGCCAACATAAAAATACATGCCTGTTCGTGTTCGTGAACCATATCGACAACTCCCTCATTAATATCCTTTAACCGTTGGTTAGCCCTGATGTGGTCGGCAGTTGGACTTGATGATCTTTGAAGGTTCTTTTCAGATGAATGGTTCTGTTCTGTTCTATCTCAACACTCACAAAAGATCCTTGTGATGACATCTGTATAAGCGCTCAGAGGCTGGAAAGTGCATTTCTTTTTTTTTCCCCCACTTATATCACTTTGATCCAATAAAAGATATCTAGCCCCCAACTATTATGGCTACCTCTGTCTACAGACAATTAAGGTTTGAATTTTAAGTGTTTAAAATTCAAGTAGAGCATTTTGGATATATTTGGACAATTTGCTTACATATTAGTGTATGTGAGAGTGTACTAATGGAAAGCCAGAAAAATAAGGAAATTCTTCTATTAATTCCAATTGCACTACTAGAGCTAATGGCGATAAGTACCTGTGAGAAGATAAAGAAAAATACACTAATATGAAACCTGAAGGGAAGACTCAAGAAGGAAAAATACAATTACTTGGTCCAAATATGACCAAGATACCAAAGTTAACTTGTAAAGGGTACTGTAGATTTATTTATTTTTAATGTGGTAAGTGGTCCAATACTTCAGTCTTCAGCAGAAAGACAGCTACTTCAGTGAAACACTGTACCTTGAACAAAGAAAATTCTTCAATACATACTGCATAAACGGGAAGAGTGCCATCTACTGTACAGGTACCAACTCCATGAATCTTTAGGCAAATAGTGCCCTCAGCTAACTCTCTCAAAACTTCTAAATACCAGTGCTAGTATAAGTTATGTATTTTTCATGCAATTGCAAACTAAAACATTTCAGCTGTTCAGCAGCTGACTGTTTTGACCATTAAGAGCTGAGCTTAGGGAATGTACCTTTACATTAATACGGCACATTTCATTGTTTGAATGAGAATAAAAATAACATCACTTTTCTCTGTCAGATGTTTTCCTCTATAATATTTGCTGCAGTTGGAGTTCTGGGAGCTGGATATTGCTTTGTTGTGTCAGCAGTAGCCCTAAACAGAGGCCCTAAATGTAATGATGGAAGACAGTGGCTCTATCCCTTCCAGGACGGGTAAGACAAGACAACAGGGAATAAATAAATAAATAAATAAATAAATAAATAAATAAATAAATAAATATGATTTAACTTTGTGATACTTTGTGATATTGTTAAACTTCCAAATCTATTGTATAACAATAGGAATTTTACTATTAATCTAAAACAGATGCTCTTTGAAGACCCAACAATGCACAGCAATACTAATTAAGGGACAAGAACAGATGTGTAAAGAATAATAAGACCAATCAAAACTACTGAATTTCAAAGGAGCCAGTAACGAGTACAGCCCTCTGGTTTATTCTTGGGATTATAAACAGTGTTCGAGGATAAATTCAGTCCACTTGATTAGCAGTGACATCTTTTATTGAAATACAACGTTTTTCAAGTAATTAATGTTTATACCATTTTTAACTTGGTTTTAGAATTTCAAAGTTTTTTCTTTCTCCCACTGCAAGTAAAACATGTTTGCTGTCATTTATATTTATCACTTCCACAGAGATGGCATGAATGACAAAATCTAATGCTGTGCCCAAATAAAAGCCCGGGGTTTGTGCTAGAGGGGGAATTACAGAAGATGCCGTATTCCTAGGGAAACCCTACGATTCTTCCATGTTTTGTGGGTCCATTTACTGCACCACTAGATGTCAGCACTGCTTCGTGCAATATCAGAACTAAACCGACAGTAGGAAAGCCACTTGACTTCAGACAAGATAATAGTAGGGATGAACATCCTTTTGGCACATACTTGGCTATGGTTTGGTAATGTCTTCTTCCCAAAATACCACAAACGATTAGATTGTATCTAACACATTATCATTGATTGTGCCTTCTCCTTTCAAATCAATTACTTCAGAGGATCTAGAAACTACAACAAACGAACGTTCTAAACAAAATGTGCTGTAATGGGAATACTTTTTTACAATACTGAAGGTAACAGAACTTCAGTCACATATTACAAGAGTTACAGCTTGTCAGCCTTAACAGGTCACCTCTCTGGGAGCTAACATAATCTCCATAACCATCTTGTTTCCCTTCTGCACAGGAATTATCTAGGTAACCACACAATATGGACTACGTGTAAGTCACCTGAAACTATAGTTCCTTGGCACCTGACCCTCTTTGCCTTGCTGCTAGTGATGAGTGGGATCCAAGCAGTGCTCTGTGGCATTCAGGTTGTAAACGGACTCTTTGGAACAATCTGTGGGGACTGCAAATGTTGCGGATGTTGTGGGGTGAGCAACTAATGTATTTCTTTCATTATTTTGTGTCCTGATAACAGCTATATATGTACTTGACTGGCTGACAGTTTGAAAAACTAAATGAGCCTTCACTCAGCACCATGATCATGTTTTCTAAAGTACAGTTAAAATCTTACAGTGTTGTCAGGTGGTGAAAATATGAACTCAGTCCTTATTTGTGCTGTTTATCCAACAGCTTCCTGTAGCCACTGGAAAATAATAAAATCCTTTGGAAGTCACAAGAACATTACCCACTAAATAACCTCCATATTTTTGATCTTCCAGGGAGATGGAACTGTCTAAATAATATTAATAGTGCAGAGAACCTTCTCCTCTTGGGAAGCTCCCAGAAGAAACTGCTCTACAGAGCAGCCCTCAAGATATGTTGCCTCTGGCTAAGAAGACCAGAATGAAGGCCACTTCGCTCCACTGATGTTACGAAGCCCTGACTTCCCTTCTAGCTAGCCTTCCTGAAACCCCTCTTCATGGAATAAAATAAGTGAAATTCAACTCTCACAATCATATTTATTTTTGTAAAACAGCTTCCATTTAACATTTTGCCTGAAAATACTCTCTTTTTATTTTTCTCTCCTGAATCAGATTTCTAACTTTGGATTACAAAACAGTTCTGGTACAAGTTCAGTTGTTATACAGTTTCATCTAATTTATTTTGAGATTTATCAAATGGCAATGTCACAAACAAGTGTAACTTCTCATGATTATACATTTATGTACATGAAAAAGCAAGGACTTCTCTCTTCCAGACTGCTATAATTAAAATGCTTTTTATAAAGAGACTCTGTTACAAAAATGATTCATTAATCTCAATGTGAGGTCTCTTTTCTTGACTGTGTCTCACTGATGGGTGTATTTAGCAGCACAACTGTGCCTGTAAGCATATGGTCAAAGCAATAGGCAGAAGAATAGATCTCTGTGGATCTCTAGTTGGCAGCATTATGAACCAGCTTGGACACCACTGTACACAGCTTCAGGAATTCATTGAGAAAGGCCAATGCACAGCCATTTCTTAGCATGACAGGGTTCTGACTTCTTCCAGCATTTTATTTCTCTGATCCATGATCAATTTTCCTGCTGCCACCCTTGAAGGAGGAGATATAACAACACAGCATGACTGTAGAAGATGAAACTGAAAACTGAGAGTATAAGGAAATTTTGTAGAGACTTTAGCAGAGTACTTCCACAGACTGGAATTCTTTGTATTCCAGGGCATCCTGAGAAAAAGGTTCCATCTCTGTATTTAACTCTTCTTGACAAATTTATTCTCCACAAAGCTATCCAGTTGTTTCTTGAATTGCAAGATCCCTTCCGTAGCTGAACTTCATATCGTGGGAAGAACCTCCTTTGTTCATAGATACAAAATGCATGAAAAAGTTTTTCATGCATTCTGTATCTATGCTAGAGATATACAAATAACTTCAAGTATTTAAAAACAGTAAAAGGTGGTGAACATTATGCACAAATGTTAAATAGATAGATATATACAAAGAGTTACATTAATAAAAGCAAAGGGGCCTTAATGAGGGGGCCTACATTGTGCAAGATGATTTAAAAAAAAAAAAAAAAAAAAACTCTTTAGAAACAGCTGTCTCTCCCACCTGTTCTACTGCATTGCTAGGGAATTTGAGAGTACACTTTATATCACCACCCACTGATGCAACCATCTTACATTTACTCTTTCATCTGTGGTTAGCAGCTGTCCTGCACCTCATCTTGCATTTGTCTTGTTTTATTTATATAAAGCCCTTGGGAATATGGAATGTTTTAGCATGTGCAAATGGCAAATGTTAATTGTTATACTGAGTAGAAATCCTGGTTGCTTAAAGGAAAAACACTATTGTTTGTGAAATCTCAATGATGCAGCTGTTATTTGAAACTTTATTATTCACTCAAAAACCTAGCTGCCCAATGACTTGAGTGCTGAGAGTATGGTGATTTTGACATTGTGAGGTGCAGTTTCAGCTGAGAGTTTACTTAAAAAGAAACAGGTAATTTAATAACTCTGATTACAACATCTTGAGCACGTGCATGTGATTTTAAGCCTGCACATTTCAGCTTTCACCTGACAATACCGGTGCCCCTGCAGCGCTAATTGTGTACAATTGGAGCTCTCTTTATTTGTGCTGCCTCCCTCATGTTGTGGTTCCATCTTTCTCCCTTCTCCATGGGCAGTTATGAGGCTTGGCAATGCAAGTTCCAAAGGCGAAGCTGAAATGAAACAGCCACTGGGGATGGGAGTGATTGTTCAAGCCTGCTGCTGACACCATCCCCACAGGACCCTGTGTGTCACAGCCTGCTGGATAGAGCCAGGCACCAAGAACTTTGGGTGAGGGAAAGGGTGGCATTTACCAGTACTTGAAAAGGTGCACACGTGCATAAGAGGGTTTTACATGGGCTCATGGCACCTCTCAAAGAACTGAAGGGAGTGCTGTTACTTTGCTCCAGAAGTCTTGCACTTCTGCAAAAATTGAGAAGATAAATATGGAAATTCTGCAAGACACAGTTTACTATAATGTTAGTTTTTAGAATGAAACAAAACACCCTGACCACAAGGTCTTGATTTTTCTGGACTACTGCATTTGAAAATAATAATCACATCATAAAGAGTTAAAAGACAGCTGAGGGAAGGGACACACGTTACTGATGACAGAGGATATTGTGAGCTTTGAGGACAAGGCAGAAAAAAAGCCTAGGAAAGATTTTAACTTAAGCACTGCACTGAAAATAACATTGTCCGAATGCCCTTCTGACAGAACTCTATGGAGACCAGTGTTAGAAGTAAAGCTCCAAGAAGCCATATGCACACTATTTATTCACCCAGTAGAAAAATGGCAGCAAAGTTTTCTGTAGATGTGCAGCTGTTGGTGTTGCCTGAACAGGCTTTCTGAACTCATGCAGGGAAAAAAAAGAGAACAGAGGGCCCACCAGTGGCACTGCTACATTAAATTATTGTCTGGGAAGGTCAGACTATTGACACTCTTCCTGCAAAATGGATGGGCTTTTAAATTCATCACAATCACAGGAAGTTCCTCCCTAATGAACAGTTTTATTATAGCTCTTGTATGACAAGACACAGGGAGTGGCAATCTGCACAGAACACTGCTGACCAAACTGGAGGAAGGCAGAGATGACTTACCAGCTGTGAGTCAGCATCATTATGAAAAAAACTGAATGACCTTTATAAACAAACACACACTCAGTATTTCTGCCAAAGAAACCTGATTAATATGCCTGAGTAAATACCCCATGAATTAAGAAACGTTTCTCAAAACAGATTCACAATCTAATGCAGTATTATTGCCTAGGGACATGGTATATATCCACACTTACGTTCTATAAAATTACATACACAGAAGACTGGTTCTGTAGTTGATCACCTAAAACATCTCTTTAAGTCTTCTTGAGCTGCATCAGCAAATCAGAAGATACGTATAAATCCTCTGTAGATTTACATAAACTTCCTAGTCCTTCAGAGTTAAGAAAATGGGCCCTGCTTTGCTGCAACTGATAGGGAAAAATGCAGAGAGCAAAGAGTCTAATTTTGAATAAACACTCATTTTCAGTTCGTAGACTAGATTCATATACTATCATGTACATGAAGGCCAGGCAGCCCAAAGTAAGCTGATAAAAAATTGCATTTATATTTACACCTACTAGATGTAGGAGATCCTCAGCAGTCTAAGTGTGATGCATCCTCCACAAAATGGGTGATTTCAGACACTATTTCTGAGAGCTTTGGTGCCCATACATAGCATACCAGTTGGCATGGTCCTGCCTTGGGAGAGTGCTTTCTCTCCACTGACAAGTTCATTTGCAAACACACACCAGTGAAGTAAGCATATAAACAAAATATTCCCATTTTATATGTGGAAAGACTCACTCAGAGGAATGACATGAACTACTGAAGCCTCAGTAGTGAATCTGCGGCAAAGAGAATAGAACAGTTTCTTCATTTTCCCTGCTGCTTGCTCTTTGCCCTAGCCTGTGGCATATGCCATACATAACCTTATCCAAAAGCACTTTTTCATCCAACTGAAAAGCAAATATTTCCCCGTATTTTCGTACCCTAAAATGAGTGAAATGTTTTGGCTATTTCTCATCTTCCATCTTTAAGTTTTTTGTTTTGTTTTGGTTGTTTTTTTGAAGTAATAAAATGTTCCCTTTGGCACAAAAAAATAAAAAATAAAAATTACCATGTTAAAATGGAACTGTTTATAAATATTGCATGTACAATTTACTATGAGGACCCTCAACTAAGAAGCTGTAAATACTTGGCCTTTTTTTTTTTTTTTTTTTTTTTTAGGTTAAAACTAAGCTAAAATAAATGTCTGCCTTTGAATTTCTGTTTGGTGGAGGTTCCAGGGCTTTTTCACATAGTAAGCAGACCATATTGTTAGAAGCATTCTAAAAATTAATGAGAATAAATTGTGTTAGGGAATGATTCTAGGAAGAGTATTAAGTCTACTTAACAGTGACAGTTACATTGAATCTCAAATCACCTAAGAGCCAAATACAGACTGAGTGTATTTCCAAGTGTCATTTTTTCTACACGATATAAGAAGTGCTATACAAGTTAATCTGAATGTTGCTATTTTAGATGGTAGTTGTACAAAACTGTTCTCAGGTAGGATAAAAACACTAAGCAATAGACCTCCTTTCAAGAGTGTATTAGATTACTACCTATATGTGGACATAAATCACAGCATGTGTTTGAGCACTGTAATTTATAAAATATACAGTGGCACACAGCTGATGTCTTGGGAACCCCAAAATGGCCATATTGGTTCAGCCAGCTATGATTTAAAAGATTTTAAAGCCACAGGCTGCATGTAGAATTGATGGGCTTAATAGCCATAGGTGGATGGCCTTGAATTAGGCTCTGTGGGAACCCCTTTATGGCACCTATGGTTGATGGATGTGTGTGTACATTGGCACATGCTGTAGAGTGGATCTATAGAAAAAGTCAGTACCTGAGGCTCAATGTCCATGCTACACACATTTTGGTGGCTTTGTTTCAGATTAACTCCAGCTTGGGCTGTTGGCCTGATTTAATTATAAGGGCACAGTAGATGCACTCCTGAATTAAATATTCTAGGTAAGTTAAATTTGAAGTGAATCCCATTCATGCTTTTCAAGACAGCACATGATGCAAACAAATTAGATCTTCAAAAAGCACTCTCCTGATCCAGAGAAAGGTATTAAGGTATTTGCATTCTACAATTTAATTACATGCTATGGGACAAAATCCCCCTTTTTTGTTGTCTAAAATCTACTACCAATCAATCAAATTAGGTGACTTCCATTCTTCATTGTCACCTTACCACAGCATTCATGTTAAGGACCTTCTTAGCCTTGCCTAATATTGAAACTGTGTCATTATCTCTGATCAGATTGATGGCATTTTTTATAGATTTATAGAGGAACATAATTGTATTTCCTTTTCCTTCACATAATAAAGTATACAGCTCTATTATTTGCTGTTTTTAAGTCTTCTGATAGCAAAACTAATTTCTTGCAGAACTAGACACAGTAACTTCCAAATTTCTTTACTAATCAATAATGGATACTTCAAAGCACAGCATTATTTATGCCTTGTTAGGCCTAATTTTTCCCTTAGACATTACTGCAAATTTATTAATACATTTCAAATGAAATACAATGCCATGTCATTCTCTATTATGGAATACTTCCAAATGTCTTTGTGATAAGATTTAGCCCTCAAAATACTGCATAATTTTATATCATCTGTAAACATTTCACCTCACTCTTCACCTGTTTTTCAGATCATTGCAAGTATGTTCTGTAGCATAACTCCCTGTGCAAACTGTGGAAGAGACTGATACTACCTCTTTTTGAGACAATATATGATTTTATTGTTGTTATTTACAGTGTTCAGTCATCAATTCATAGGTGAATATTTCTATTTATGCTGTCAGAGTTCCGTTTTTGTTTCATCAGCCTTTTAAAATTTTTTTGAAAATTAGAGTACACTTGATTGATTGGATCTCGTTTTTTGCATTTCAATTCTCAATAAAAACATTAGGCATCAACAGACTCAAGTTTAGGACATCTTCAGAATTATTCCTAATGTAGAATGACAGTAAAGAAAAGATATTCAAATACAAGTACTTAGGTTTCATGGCTTGTTCCTAGGAAAAAAGACTGTTATTTTCTTTATGCAGAATTTGAGAAACTTCTTGTTCCTTATCAGACTGAGACCAATGCACCATTTAAGTCCTCCAAACAGAAATTAATGGCAATGGACTCTGTGGTAACTTTTCTGCTTAGCGAAAATTTTATTAAACAGATTGTAACCAAACCTTTGTGTTAGTGAATTACAAGGGACCACAAAAAGAAACAAGTAGTGGTGGCACTGGGAGATGTTGGAGGTATTACAAGTAAAACTGTAATTGGAACTGATGTCCAAAACATCTACTTTAAACTGAAACTGAAACTGTAAAATAACATTTCTTTTGCTGAGTGCCAATCATTTAATTTAATGTATGTCTTTTCCACAGAATAGATGCTTTTACCTTTATTACAAGCACATACAGTTCACCAGGAAGCATACAGTAAAATCCTCCAAGGAAATAAATAAATAAATATGTATCCAGAATTTTAAAATTCATTTTATTTTTCAGGTACAACATCAAAGAAATAAAATAATAATAATAAAAAACAGATGCAAACCCTCAATACAACAGTTTGATCTGATTGCTTTTGATACATACAATCGGTTGTGAGGTACTCTAAATTAATAACAAATATAACACATCATATAACAAAATGGAAAAAGTGAATAAAAAGTTAAAGTATTAGCAAGTACATGGATGCACTATATTAGGAAATAAGTTTATTTGAACACTCATGTTTTTCTGTATTCAAAATAGACATTTTAATTCTCTCCTTCCCTCATATAGCATTTGTCTTCAAAAAGCCAAACCCAGTCCCTCCCCAGATTACAATCTCATGGTATTACCAAAAAACAAACTGTAATTAACAACACTCCATTACTCTCTATCATCAACACTTCTGTATGCCATCCTCAGTGATGGTCAACATTGCAGCTGTACAGCTGGCACATCCTACTGCATTTATTCTACATGTAGATGGCATACATTTAGTGAAGCAACTGTTCAAAACCTGAAATAGTAGAGTAAAATATTGTCAACAAAAAAATAAGTTTCAGAAGAATTAAATGTGCTTTGAATAAAAGTTCTACCATAAGCCTGTTTAAAGCCAGAAACTGTTTTTAAAATGAACTTAAAATAGATTTTGCTGTTGCTGTGCTTCATCTTATACATCCTCTCCATTACAAGAAAGAAAAACTTACAGTATAAATAATCACTTTTAACTTAACCGTGATTTGGCTCATGACTGAGTAAAGATCCGACCTAAGATTCTGGTAGTTGCTTTACACTGACAATAATGTTTCACATAGTAGCACCTTCTTGTTTTATTACAGAATATGGAAAACACAGTTTCAGATTTTTTACCTCTTTAACTTTTTGAACCTAGACAACTAACCACTTGAAACACTAATGAAAGAGGAATTGAATTTCCAGCTTTATAACTCTGATAAACATATGTGACTTTAACAGAAAACTGTATCAGTTTTCATTGTAAGAGCTGTCACCACCATTTGATGAGAATCAATGTAGCCAAACAGAAGCCAGTACAGGCTAGCTAATTCACACTAGATGAAACCTTGACCTGCTTGGAATATGATGTATTATGACAAAACTTAAATTTACAATAGTACTGACTTACTAGCAAATAACAAACTGCATTTTCTAAATGTAATCTAATGATGTGCCATACCAACTGAATCATACTGGAGCACTGATCTGCAGCTATTGTAAATTGTTCTAGCACTGATGTCTTTCAGTCTGTTAGGCCAATAATGCAGTGCTGAAGAGCTGGCCTTACAAGTTGGCACCACAACCAGATGCCAAAACATCTCCAATTCTTTCACCATAGTCTTTCATACAGTCAGTTATGCCAAATAACAAAGTCATTTTTCACTGAGGCTGACAACCTCAAGAAATCCTTAAAAGAGATTAATCATAACTACAGCAACATTGGTCAGCCCTGCCCGGTCCCTTGTTGGTGGAAGAGAGATTACCTCAACAGAACAAGCAAAAGTTAAAAAAGAAACAAAACCAACCAACAAACAAATGAACAAACAAAGAAGACCCCTTGAAAGAATGAAAGAAACACAGTGGCCATTCAGTAATTAAATTCTGTGCACACACATCTCCGCTGTCACATTGCATTTTATATTAAAATATATATATATATATATAAAAGAGCTACTTTTCATTATGTAATACAACTCCATGACTGTAGGATGTTGCCTTCCCTCTCCTTTTTCTAAATTTTGGTGTGAGCATTTTAGGTTTCAACTTTTGGTATAATGTACACCCATCAGTTTGTCATTTGCAAGGTAGTTTACTGTATCAAGTTCTACCATGTCTTCTATTGAATGCTGGTGACTTACTTTCAGTGTATGCCATTTTGCAGTGATCCTTCCCAATACAGATCAAATTTTGTTACATAATCATTCTACTTCCAAGCCTTCTCATGCTCCCATAACTTCATCTCTGACCTTTTCACCTACATTCATTCCATCAGATGGAAAAAAGTCTTTAGTGATCAATACTCTAGCTCATTGGTAATATCTTACTAAGTGTTGTTAGATCTGAAAAACATACATTTACACTGAATGCTACCTCTCTTCCTCTCTCTACACAGCCTAGATTAAGCTCAGAGAAAAGTCTTCACACCTTTCATAAAAAGACATTTTTCAATATAAAAAGCTTAAATTCATAGATTATAAATAACATATCCTCAAAATATTTAAGAATTTTAGGACTTCATTTGCATTTCAGGGGAACTGGATGCTTAATGTCCTTGATGCCTTCTCAGTCCCAAACCTCCGAGAAAGAAGTATTTGTAGGATATACAATAGGTACAAGTGCAAAGAGAACATTATGCCTTGTGTCCTGTACACCAATTACAGTAACTGAAAGACTTAAGAACTATGCAACTTTACAAGACAAATAACAATACTGCTTAGCTTTGCCCTGATAAAGTTACCATCTTTTTTCATGTATACAACTACATGTACAGTTTGACATTGTCAGTTAAACCCATTACTGAAAACAATATGAGCAAACACTTTTTCTCAGTTAAACCCATTACTGAAAACAATATGAGCAAACACTTTTTCCCACTACATATGATATTACCAAGTTGTGCCACATTTTTCGGTCTTGATTTCAACAGCAGGTTTTTGCATTATTTGCCAGATTTTTATACATAAAAATTGTTTATTCATGTGTTAAATTACAAAATTGTAGTGTTTAATATAATAAACATAAAAATCTAAGATCCATTAAAAATTGCTTGTTTGTAACACATTATTATAAAAAGTCTGCACTTAGTACCAGTCTGGTTTATTTTACAACACTCTAGCAGTGTGAAACTGTTGCTGAACAATCCTGGTACTTTAAAAATGTAAGCATATTTACTATCTGAAGACTATACAGTAATATACTGAAAAAAAATAAACTGCAATAGTACTGTTTGTGCCCTTACAAATATATAATGAGAATTGCTATGGCTGATATGGATCAGATTTAATCTATAGTCCACACAGCACAGTTTTGCTAATAATAAAAAATATTTTTAAAGCTTAAGGAAGTTGATAAAAAGGCCTCTGATACTACTGTCATAAATATAGTAATAAAACTGCTTACATGGTCTGTTGCTGTTCTGGTTTTCTGAACCGAGTGACCTAGTAGTTAGCTTTTGTGATTCATTAAGGGTTTGTGATGTTAATCAATACCTAGTAGATCAGTCACAGACATGCACAAATGACACCAAATTTCTGTCCTTAAAGTGAAACATTTCTGCCTGATCTGAAAAGAATTATACAAATATGTAAACTAGTGTGTGCTCTTCTGAAGAGGAAGAAATATATACTTATGTATGCGTATCTATATATGTATTTTACATTTAAGTTAGTGTCAATCAAATCCAGGCAGAGATTAAACTAACAAAAGTCATTAAGGCAGTAATCTCTGAGGATTTTCAGATATTCTACCTCTATCTAAAGAGGAAAAAGAAACTCTGAATTACTTTATAGGCTGAATCATCATTGAATAATGGATGACTACAGCCACGTAAGGAAGGGCTCATTTTTGTTGAGTACTGACTCCACATCATTCAGAATAGGGATCAGGTCTTCTGATTCTAATGTTCCAAGATCAACATTTGTTCCTGGAAGACAGTCGAGGAAATCTGGGAAACGTGTTTGTTGTGTATTTATGTTCATCGTTGTCTGTGCTATAGTTTCTCCTGGGAAAAGTAAAGAAGCATTTTTATACCAAACCCTTCTTAGAAGTAATTTAAAACAACATGCTTGATATCAAAATTAGCCTCCCTGTTTCCCGTAAGCATTTAAAATAATTGCTATCCTCTACAAATGTTACCTTAAAAAACTACACAATTATAAAACATTAATACCTATAACAAAACATTATTAATATCATTATACTTTAAGGTAAATCAGGTTATTCTACCTGTATCCATCTCATCTACATTGCTGAGGAAATCTTCAGGTGTCGTTGGTATACTGTAGCACCCTAATCCCAAACCACTGTCTGTACTCTGTTCCCTGGAATGGTATGGCCCACTATAAATAGAAACAGAAACTGCTTTAGAAAGACAACTTTAAAAGTGTAGGTTGTCTAATAAAGAGGACATGAACTTGCCTGTTCAAGAAAGGATCAGATCCATTATTTGTAATAGGCCTCATGTCTTGTGTCATGGCTGCTGTGCTCACAGCTGTCTGAACTGGGGTCATGTTTTCTGAGTCCATGGGAAGTTGCCTGCACAGTGCAGCTTCCTGAAAAGGCAAATAAATAAAAGAGAAGGCTTATTCCAACAGCTCAGAATCACTGCTGTCTCACAGAGAGAACATGCAATATATATACATCTTTTTATTCAGGAAAGTACAATATAACTGATGACACATCTACAGCTTGCTGGCCACAGAGATAATAGCTACAAAGTCAAATCACCTATGTTGTAATTTAGGACAACTTGTATGTTGCCCCACCATAAACACTGATAGGTCCGCACATTACCACTGATTATTAATTGCCTGTCCACACTTCAAGAGACAGCTAAATCCAATTGAGGGTTTTCACGTGTCTAGTAGAGCTGTGCAACATTCAAATTACAATTTCAGTTTACTTTTCAGTGAGGTCAACTACTCTGAGAGCTGGAGTAGGAATAATAAAACAATTTAAAACATCAAATTTAATCTCTTGTGTCTTTTCTAACATCTTACCTTAAGTGAAATTGTTCTCGGTATAAACTGCTGGGTAAGAGTTAGAATTATGAAATCACAGAATATCCCAAGTTGGAAGGGACCTACAAGGGTAGCTGAGCCCAATTCCTGGCTCCACACACAACTAAGTAAAAATTAAACCCCATTTCTGAGGGCGTTGTCCAAATGCTTCCTGAACTCCAGCAGGCTCGGCGCTCTGACCTGGTCCCTGGGGAGCCTGTTCTCGTGCCCAACTACTCTCTCAGTGAACAACCTTTTCCTGATATCCAGCCTGACCCTCCCCTGTCCCAGCTCCATGCCATTCCCTCGGGTCCTGTCACTGTCCCCAGAGAGCAGAGCTCAGCACCTGCCCCTCTGCTGCCCTTGTGGGAGAGCAGCAGGCCACCACAAGGCCTGCTCCCCTCAGTCTCCTCTTCTCTGGACTGAACAAATCAAGGGACTTCAGCCACTCCTCATACGTCTTGCCCTCCAGACCCTTTGCTATCTTTGTTGCCCTTCTGATGACAAACTAAATTACATAATTTCCTATATACCAAAGTAGAATAATCAAAGTTGCAATCATAAAGTACTTATCAAATTAGAAGAAAACCACTGCAACCAAGAATTTAATCCAATAATGAACCCTCTGCCTAATAATAAGTATCTGCCTAATGATCTGTCTCTTGTATACTGTCTTAAAGATGACAAATGAGCATTAGAGCCAAAGGAAACTTTTTTCAACTCTTCCTGAAATATAACTCCTCCTTGTTGTATCACCATGAAACAACCATGACATCTAGTGGTACAGAGTTCTAATACAAACATTATTTGGCTCCACAGAGATGTTACGAACATCCCAAGACCTTAAAAATACTGAAGCTGTATCAGTAAACCTATTTCAATCAACCTAATTATTATTATATATTTTTATCAAATAAGGAAAATAAATATTTTATTTAAAGTGTAGTAGAAAACCTTTCTCTGCTGAATCAGTCACTCAATCATTCTCCCACATACAGAAAAATCATCAAATTTTGAGGCTAGAATGTGATGTTTTACTATGTTTGCAATTGATTTGTTCACTAAGGAGGATCAGTCTGGTCTCTGCATGAATAATGCAGCCATTATTCATTGGGAACTAAAATCTATTGGTGCCAATTATCAAAATACTTCATTTATAATCAAATTGCCAGTAACTCACTGATATCAAAATAGTAACCTCCACTAGATTATGTAATTATTTAATAAATGCTAAGAATACACAGACTGAATAGTTTTAAAAGTTTACGCGTGATAGCTTATTTATGTCAGTTTCCCAAATGACAATTCTACATTGTCAATTAATTGTGATGTTTCTATTAGTAGTTAAATCAGCTGGAGTCTGTGAAAATATACAAATCTCAGAAAATGGGCAGACCTGCTTTTTTAACTGTCTACATAAAGATGGTGAAAATACTTTTTTAAATATAAGAAGTAAATAGCAACTGGAACAACTCAAGCAAAACTAACACTAGCAAGACAGAGAGAAAGTAATAGACAGAAAGAAAGAAATACAGAAAGATACAGGAAGAAAGATGAAAAGGAAGACAGCGAAAATGATGCAAGATATACTTTGCTAAGATTTTTTTTGTTAAAAGTCCAATCCAGAGATGAAGTTCACATCTTTAATACTTAGGCATTGCATTTTCAAATCTTACTGGACAGAGTTCCACACTAATAAAGGTAAGAACGGAACAAAAAGAAGAAATAAAAACCTTTCCCCTAGTTTGACAATATGTAAAATACCTGTTTGTTACCACTTGGTTGTCATTTCTAAAAATTAAATGCTATTCCTAAAAATAAAGTAATAGAGAACATCTTGTTCAAGATCCAAGTATTTGTCTCTTTCAGAATATAGTGACGATGTCCTTATTTGATGGAAATGATTATTCTTTTCTACCCAGCACGTTAGTGCACTGAAAATACTACTCTAATACACTTTTTTTACTGTAAGGGTGATCAAACATTAGAATGGGCTGCCTACAGAAGTTATAGAGTCTATATTATTAGAGATATTCAGATCCTGACTGGACACAGCCCAGAGCAACCTGCTGTAGTTGATGTTACTTTGAGCAGGGTAGTTGGACTAGATGATCTCCAGAGATCCCTTCAAACCTCAACGATCTTATGATTCTATAAGAGTGACCATGTGCATACATGCATCTATATCTTTAAGATTTTGCTCTTCTGCTTTGGACACTCTTAGTATTTTCTTGCCAGCTATCATGGCATTTATTCGGTTATCAGATTGAAACTCAGTTTTATTCCTCAATACAACTGCACAGAATGAAACATAAGACTAAAAACCTCTTGCCTGTAGGAGGTTGTTGAAAATCTTTTCTGTAGCCAGCAACTTCTCAATGCATCATATAGTACAAATCAGTGTCTCAACCTGGTGGGAACTGTGTGTGTGCTGGGGTTGGGCTGGGGGGGGGGGCCGGGGGGAGGGAGCGTGTTAATGTTCCTGCTCATGAAAAACAAAAAACTGAACCAACAATATACTGACTAGCAAAATATTAAAGCTGCAACAACCTAACAAATAAACAAGAACCTCTCTCCCAGTATTCTGACCTCATAAAGGCAGGTCAAAATTCTTTGAAAGTGGTTATTCGCAAAATCTTTAAAAACTTCAAAGCGCCGCAGTGTATTGAATTATTTACTGCCTCTAAACACAGTTTTGATATAAACCCCTTTTATTCTGTGTGACAGATGAGTCTAGAAATTCATTGTCACATTTTCTGGAACCCTCCTTGGCAGAACTAAAATGAGCTCCACACTCATGGCACGGTGTCTGAATTGAGTTTACGTTGCCAGTCACTGTAATTCCTTTTCTGCCAGCCCTCATACTTATGGCAGAATGTAAAATACCCAGGTATCACCTGTGCCATCAATGATTCAGACTATGGGCCAACCAGTGAGGTGGAAAGAGTGCAGCAGGGAATTTTTCTGTCCAGGCTGTAGCATCCAAGTGACCTTCTACTCTTCAGCCACAAAACTGATAAATTTTCATCTGTGTCCCCATGCACCAACCCTTCTACAGCTGCTTTTGAGCCCCTGTACCTTTCCATACACACATTTATGGAATACGATCAGGGGATTAGCAAGCAACCTATGACTTTTTGTGACTATCCTTGCCCTTCTAGATGAGCTGAAAGATGGCATTTGTACACGCCGAGAAGAGCGCTTGGATATCTTTCCTGTATGACACTTTCAGAGATTTTTTACTGAAATCAACTCTAGTTACTTCCACTTCCAAGAAGGCTCTTTGGCAGCAAGAGGATTTCTCCCATTTCCTTTGGAAAGCTAAGAAAAACAAACCAGTAAGAAACTCTTTCCAGAATGACAAAACTGAGTAAGGAAACTTTTAAATGGAAGTTGAGTCATACTGGCTTTCTGAAACACACCACCCTTCCTGCATGCACTCAGTTTGCTGTTCTAGCAGCTTTACCAACTAATGCAGAGAAGGACAAAGCAGTAAACAAATCCCCTAAGCAGAGTGCCTCCAGAACCATGCAGAGTGCCTTCAGGCTGGGTGTGCTGCTCTACCCAAGCAGCTGCAGCCAGGAGTGGCTACAGGGAGCCAGCAGCTGCTGCCAGGCTGAAAATGGATTTGTTAAAGGCCTGAAGAATTCCTCCCCTCTTGCTCAAGCTCTCTGCACCTCCTTGAATTTGCATAGCAGCAGTGTGCACTTTTAGTCAGCATTTTTCCCTTAGATAGGTCAAAAAAAGCAAAAACAGTAGCGAACGGTCCAGATCCAGAGCGGTTTGCTACATTCTTCTCAGATGCCAGGGTTCACTGCTATTCAGGCTAATGGCAGGATGTGTACAAAGTTCTGTTGCAAAGAATAGATTTTACATCTTATCTTCCTTGAGTGGCAAATATGTTGTCTCCTAGAAGCTAAACTAGTTCTGAAAATTTTAGTAATTCAAAGTGATACTGTTCTGCTTTATATAATGTGTATCTTAAATAAAGAGCATCGGTGCAGGGTGCTACACAGCATAATAAATTGAAGACTTCATGAAGCACAGTTGTGCATGTATTAGTTTCAAAGTAAAACAGTCAGCAGGACAGGGAAACCAGCCCTTCTGTTAATGGTTCAGCTGTTCTGAAGCTTAATTTGCTATTGGCCTGAAGCAAAAACAGGGCCAAAGAAAGTAGAAATAGCTAGCTGCATTATTAGCATGATGACAATATGACTAAACTCATAGCAGATTAGGCCCACTCTTCCCATGGCCAGCACTATTATGTTCTGAGCTCTTGACAGTAAAGAATGTATGCGCAAGACTTGGGATTACTCATCAGTTCAGAGAACACCACCTTGAATGTAGTTATTCTGCACACACAGGTGATATAATCTAATGTAGTTCACAGAAATTAAGGTAAATGGAAATTGAACATGGGCACAAGACATTGGTGTCAGCACAGTTTTTAGACTCAGGTCTGAACCATAAAAGTCAAATTCAGCCCTGAGACAAGTAGATAAAAAAGTTCAGAGACATTAACAGACTTGTATCTGCATTTCATATGTCTGTTCAGCAAGAGCACTGAGCACATGCTTAACTTTGAGCATGTACAAATATTCACCAAAGATGCTGGGAATAATCACATGCAAAAATAGGTGTTTCCTCAGGATTTATAAAAGGAACATATTTTTTTTTTTATTTTTTTCAGATGCAGTTAGATAGTGCTGTACAGATTCAAAAACTATAAATGAATTTTTGTTAATTTTGTTAAAGAGAATTTATTTAAGTTCTTATACATTAAGAGGAACAAGGTAAAAGAGTAAAAATATAAATGTTGTAAATATATTATTGTAAACTGTTTTTACAAATATTCTCACTAAATTTTTTCCAATTCTGCCTTTTTTTTTTTTTTTTTTTTTTTTTTTTCAGAGAGCAAACCAAAACGCTGGTCACTAATTCAAGGTTTTCATGACTGCTGCTTCTAAAATAAAACAAATTATTTGTGAGTATATTTTCATTTTGATAAATCTGCTCTGATCATCCAGATCTCTGTTTCACATCCACCACATGGGTATGTCCCCCTTTCTTTGCTACCCTACAATGCCTTCCAGAGGTCATTTAGATGTTCCAGTCTGTTTTCAACACTGATATATTTTTTCTCACTCATTCTCCTCCGACTTGGCAGAAAAAGAGTGAGTATCACTCTTCACTTACTTGTGGCTACCCATCCTTTACACAGACTCTGCTACTCTCCCTTAAAGGTCATCCAAGTGTGAGGATTTTTCTTACATTTCTTCTTGCATTCTGCAGAAGTCACTATCATTTCCAAAAATTACAGTAACTTAAGGTACTCTAACACATCAGAAAAGTTCAGCCTATTGGCATCGTTAACTTGATCACAAACATGCTTTTACCTGCTGCCAAGACCCGTCACACTGTATTTGTAAATACAGTATAAACAATTGTTACCCTGAAATGACCCAAAGGCAAAAGAGCTACAGACATGAAATAGTAATTCCACAGAATTATTAATTTCATAGAGGCTGTCAGTAAGGACGGGTGACCAGGGAGGAATACAGAGACATTGTCCAAGCATGCAAATATGACATCAGGAAAGCTAAAGCCCTATTAGAATTGAATCTGTCCAGGGATGTAAAAGACAACAAAGAAGGGCTTTACATATGTGACAAACGAAAAACCAGAGGAAATACAGGCCCACTGCTGAATTAAACTGGCCACCCAGTTACAGAGGACCTGAGAAAAGTGAGCTACTGAATGCCTTCCTTGGCTCAGTCATTACCAGAATGACTGGCCTTCAGGAATCCCAGGTCCTGGAGACCAGGTGAAAAGACTGAAGCAAGGCAGATGTACCCTTGGTGGAAGAGGACCAGGTCAGGGAGTATTTATGCATGCTGGACATACTAAGTCCATGGGCCCTGATAGGATGTAGCCATGAGTGTTGAGGGAGCTGGCAGATGTCATTGTGAGGTCACTCTTGATAAGCTTTGATCAAACATGGTGACTGGGAGAAGTGGCTAAAGACTGGAGGAAAGCAAATGTCTCTCCTAACATCAACAAGAGCAAGAAGGAGGACTCAGGAAACTATAGATTGGTCAGCCTCGCCTTGACCCTTGAGAAAATGATGAAGCAGCTAATCCTGGAAAACATTTCCAGGCACAAGAAAATCATCAGGAGTTGTCAGCGTGGATTCCCCAAGAGGGTCATGCTTGACCAACTTGATAAACAACTATGATTATGTGACTGGCCTGGGAGAAAAGGCGAGAACAGTGAATATTGTATACCTAGGCTTCAGTAAGGCTTTTGACACTGTCCCCTATATTTTCTTCACAGAGAGGCTGTTAATGTGTGGGCTGGATGAGGTGAGGTTTGAAAACTATCTGAATGGCTGAGCCCAGAGAGTGGTGACAAGTGGCATGATGTCTAGTCAGAGGCCAATTTGTGATTCTGTGATTTTGTGAAAATTACCATTTTCAAAGCTACTTGGACCTGTAATTGTAGCATTTACAAGGTCACTGGCCATAATGGTGACATCCTTGATAAAATTTACTTAGTTCACATTTTTCCTAATGGAAACAGGTTATTTATTTTCTCTAAGGAAGCTGATTAATATACTGTGCAAAGCACAATATCATCAGTAGAGTGGTCCCTAGCAGAAAAAAAAAAGACTGTTTATTTCCTTAAGGCAGTGTACAGGAAACTACCTATCTATTTTATACAATATGAGTCATTATACAGAGCTAAAACTTATGAAATAGAAAAATAAACAAAACATCTACAGAAAACACATCTCTTAAAAGTCTGCAAATTTGAGGTACTCATGTAATATATGAATGTGTTTTTATTTCAGTTAAAGGTAAAGGTTGCAAATTACAAAACTGGGATCACATTCAAGAACAATTCCAAATGTTCTGCCTTATCTTCAATGAAGCATGAACATGGTCTTTTACGGAAATCAAAGTAGACTGAGAAATAATCAGTGATAGTTGTTCTAGATTTATAAACAGCCATTAAACAGAATTTGTTCTTTACATTGCTATCATAGCGAGTAAGAAACAGTTCACGTCTGTGATTCTTGAGTCTCTTTCCTTATACTTCATTTTCCGAGAACTGCTATATGACATTTTGTGCTCTCTCTGATCAATGCTAGTTGAGAGAAAAAATGAAATGTTCTCTGTTCATGAAGACCTTATTTATATTAGTTTTTTGGTTATCCTTACTTAAAGCAATGTTTAACCTGGACATAAATTAACAATGCTACTAATTGTACCTGGTAAAAATTTGGATGCATCGAACCAAAAGCTCTTGAACAGAATAGAAGCGTATCCTTGGTGTTACCTGTCGCAGTAACTCCTCCTGACGCATCCTAATTCGCTCCCTCTCCATTTGGATTCTCTGGAGCCTCAACTTCTGCTGCTGCTGCTGCTGTGTGGTCAGTGCATTGGGCATATTCAACAGCCCTGGCTGTGGGGTCTGGGGAGGACGACTTTGCTGTGAGATGGCTGTGCTGGGTGTTATTTGATGCTGGTGATTCATAACTGTGGGAAAGAAAAGAAATCAAGTCTGATTAAGAACGATTGTACTTTAAGATAACAGAATGCCTAGGACACATGTTGCTCATCTACAGTGAGTATAGCATTATTACAATTATTTATTTCTAATGACTGAGAGAACTACTCTACCTGGCAAGATCTGATACTAGTAATTGCTTAATAAATAATCTGGAATATTTTATATGTGTATAAACCATAAATACTTATGATACAGCAAGTATTTAAAGTCATCTTTTGAGCAATCTGATCCAGTGGAAGTTGTCCCTGCTCATGGAAGGGAGGTTAGAACTGGGCTATCCATAAGGTCCCTTCTGACTCAAACCATTCTATGATTCTATGATTCTGGTATGTTCAAATATTTACCTAATGATAGGTAGTAAATGATAAGCAAACTTTTTAATTGAAAACTTCTCTACAAGTGTGTGCCTATAACACGCAGTGAGCTAGCTAGATGTTTTTGGTAATCATGCCACAAAGCCAAAATAATCAACTGGCACTTTCAACAGGAGGTATCACTTGTCCATGGAAACAGAAACACCCCATCTCTCTAGAGATGTTTCCCTATTTGTAGTGGAAGAAACAGGAGGAAAATGAGACAAAGCAGGGTGGCTGCACAGCCTCTTTTGTACCTCCATTTTATTGATAGTATGTGACAATGGATAGTATTGGTAGAAAGAAAAGTAAGTTACTCTAAGAGTTAGGTTTGATTGCACTTCCATTTTATTTTTGAGTAAAATACATCTGTTCTCAGCAATACAATACCTTTTGTGAACCACAGAATGAACATTTCTTCTTTTCCTCTTCCACATTTCCAGTAAAAAATACATACAGTGCCTAAAGCCAGTCTGGATAACAAGTGGTAGCTACATACTGCTTTAAAAATGACATTTTTGCAAGGATTCTTTGACTAGTGAGGCAATAGTATAATTAACTAAACTCTTCTCTTTTAACAGGAACATCCCAGATACTAAAATACTTCCTAAAAAAGGTACAATGTCTTTCTTTCCAAAGGACTATGATTTGTATCTTCCTTTTTGTCCTTCACACATTGCTCTTACCATCTGAAAACAGAAATCTCAACTCAGCTCTCTGTTTCTCAGACCTGGATATTTATGTTGTGCATATCACTGACCTTGAAGGATATGGTACAGCAAGCCCTCTTGAAAGTGTGCATTGAAAGAAATGGGTTGATGATTTTAAAGCCTGGATCAAATGTATGATAACCATACAATGCAACATGTTGATCTTAACTATCTCTGCTAGTCCCAAGTTAAAAATTAAAAAAAAAAAAAATAAATAAATAAAGAGAGAGAGAGAGAGAGAAGTTGACTTCTTGCTAGTCAGCTTTTTGCCAAATTGGGTGTTGTTTTTCTGGAATAAAGCAGGTACACAGCATTGGGTCAGCATAAACTTTGCCTTGCTTCATTTGACAAATTTATTGATGTGCTCACACAGATCTGAACTGAGTTTTAACTTCTCGGTGATCCAGCATCACATAGGTCCAGCACTATGGAACCACTTGGGATTGCAGCTGCATGATATTTTAGCTTCAGAAGCAAATTCAGCTCAAGAAATAATCCAAGCTAAAAGCAGCTCTGCAGCAATATAACCTTCTTACTGATTCAGTGTATGTGTGGCCCACAAACAGCTGCATCCACACAAATGACATCATGCTTCCACATGAAACCAGGGTATCGACTGCTATCACCTCTTACACATTCAGTTGCTTCCTCCTTCCCATGTTATCCTTTTTCTTGGCTGGCAAAAGCATTTTTGTGGCCACACAGCAAAATAGAATTTGCTTGGAGATAAAAAGAAAGTATTTTCTGGCTATATCAGTTCCTAGCAAAAGTCACTGCGTAGTCATGAAAATGCTTATGCTCAACCAAGTGCAGGTGGCAAAAAGAAGCTGGTCACAGGAAAAGAGGGACAACTGACAGAGCCAGCACTGATTAATAACCTTCCTGTGGCAAAACCCCCCAAAGGCTAGCGAACTGCAGCACTGAGAGGGAAAGGTAGGAATGAAAGCTGGATGCAGGAATCAAGCCACTTTTGTAATGGGAAAACAATGTATGGAAGCACACTTTGAGACATAATGGGTCTAGTCTTATTCTCATTAAAATAAATGAGAAATATTGTAAGTAAAATTATATAAATTACGTCAGTGTAAATCTGGTGTTAAATTTCCAGTACCATAAGCACTTAGGGATTTAACTCTTCTTGCATACATAAGCACATGTTTAAATTTTTGGCATGTCAGTGGTTGAGTGACAGGACAACCATGCTCAGAATCCGGGCTGGCTGATGGAGAATCACAGTATAGTAAGTTCTCCATAAGAAAACTGTTTCCATCTAAGTAGTACATACAAATGATAGAATCATGCAAAATTAAGTAAAGATTAATAGACTGTATGGTGTGTCAGAGCTATAGCCTGAGTTGTCATGGCTACTTGTCTTGGCTATCTGATGTCTTTGCTGTAACTCTCATTTTTCCAAAGTCTGATCAGCACCCATGTTGCATCACAGCTGAAACTAGATATGCAAGAAGGCAAAGAACAAGACTATATGTAAATGCTGAGGAGTACTTCTCCCTGAGCTATGGCCCTCATTGACCCTCCAAGTCATTTCTTCTCCTGGGAACACACAGAATATTTTGGTCCGATCAACCCTAACTCTTAGAGTAACTTACTTTTCTTACAACCAATACTATCCACTGTCACATACTATCAAGGAATTACAGGAAGTTTAGTACAATGAATAAAGCATTCCCACACTTGACATTACGAGTGTAGAAATTATACTGAATTGCCTACAAGTTAGGTATGCCATTAAGTGTGTGATCATATTTCTAAGAAACAACAAAAACCCATTCTACTTCCAAGAAAAGGGACTTACATCATCTGTGTTTGATAAAGCTACAGCTAAGGGAATTTTTTACAAGTTTCAGTACAGGAGATATAAAGAAGGCAAAGGACTAGGTAGGAGCGATCCTCAGCCAACTCCACCACCTGTGTTATTTGGCAATGCTCCTGTTTCTGTCTGTGCCTTTCTTCTCAGAGGTTTGTAGGTCTAAAACCTCTGGACATAGGTCCAGAGAGAAACAGCTCCGTTCAAAACTGCCACTAATTGGAATGACTTCTAAAAAGCCATTGAGTTGAGTAATAGGGACAAATTCACCAGATGTCATTTGAACCTGCTCACACCACATTTATCTCCAGCATATGCTTCTTCAAGAAAAAAAGGGATTCAGGTAACTCTTCATTCACTTTAAATACCAGACACCTACCTTAGCAGCAGACGAAACTTTATGAATAGACTCAGAAACAGCAAGTATAGAGAAATCACGTGTCTGTGCTTTCAAATGAGTACAGATAGTTTTGTCAAGGTATCTCCTAAAGTACATGTATGACAAAGTCCATCTTAAAATGTAGCATTAAATTGATTCAGTGATAAAATCACTTTTCTTTTTGTTTTTTCAAAACCAGTTAATAAATGCACAGAAGTTAAGGCCCAGGTTTTGATCTTATTAGCCACGTTACAGCACTGTGCCACTTGAATTATTCCTGAGTGCATCACAATCATGTTCCATAGGCAAATTTAGGACCCAGATGGTCTACTTTTGCAAAGACAGATCTAGTTTGTGTGTGTGTGCATGGACACATAATGCAAATTACTCTAACTTAGCTCAAAACAAATATTAACTGGAAATAAAAGTAGTGTAAACTGGAAATAAAAATAGTGTAAAACTGAAACTGTTATGCAACTCATTATAGAAAACAAAATGAAACTAAAATCTGGGACAATCCGTAGCACTTTCCACAGCAACTGCTGCATTCAGCTGTTCTAAAAATATATCTGAAGGGTCAAAATGTTACTTGTACAGTAATAAAACAGCTGAGTCTGGGAATGAACTGATGTGTAATTAAATAACAGCAGGTTTGCAAGTGTTCTTCTTTTTCAGTTCAACTGAAAGGCAATATGCATTGTTATGAACAAGCCTTTAACATGTTAGGTTTTAGAGCTTTTCTATACCAGCAGTTCAAATGCTATGGCATGGGGAAGGTGTCTTCTGTAAAACAGCCTGTACAAATGGTCTTCCAAACTTCTGGAAAGCATTGCTCATTACCTTCCTGGGCGCTACTGAAGCCTGGGTTATCTGAGATGCAATATGCCATCTTCAGGTTGAAGCAATTCCACAGGATAAATCATGAGGGCAAAGCCATGCTGTGCATGGAAGTTGAAGAGCTTGCTCACATTCCTGTCAATAGCCTTTGGTCACAAACTCCATATAGTTTGTGGACTGGCCAATGCCCAGCAGGCAGCAGACAATCCTTTATACGTGTCATGTGTCCCAACTCACTCAGTTCCTTGCCATACTCCTCATTGTGCAGGAAACCAGTTGATTCACTGTCCTCACACTGATAGAAATTATTGAGCTTGAGTTTGTGTGTGAATATGCACACAGGCTTGCTTGCATGTGACTGAGGTGTATGACACTAACCAATGATCTCTCCAGAATGTTTGTTCTCCAGAAAGAATGTTTTGCAGAATGTACTCTTGAGGGTACAGGGTACAAGAAAAAAGTTCAAAAAGCTGTTTCCTGCAAAACAGCCTTGCTGCTGCAATTGTGCTAGACAATACTCTGCAAACACAGATTATATATACATACATTGATAAAGACTCCACTTTGTACACAGAGCTGAACACAAAAGACAACAATGTGTAAACAGAGAAAAGATGTTGTTATGTTGCTGGGAAAAGTGTACAAAAATGACTGGGACGGTATTACTGGGTATAATCTCCACAAATAATACAAATGTACTAGATATACTACAGAGATGATAACTTTTGGGTAATCTTACATACTTGAAGAGTCCCTGATTCAAGACAGGAAACATTCATTGAAAGCACGACTGTGGCTCTCACAAAAGACTACTGACAGAAAACATAGCAAAATGTCTTCAAGCACACAGAAAAGTTTAAGTGAACCATCCAGGAAATTGAACAGAACAGTAGCAGCCAGGAGTGCAGAACAAGTATATTGGCTCCAGCTAAAGGAACTGTGAATTAAGAAAGAGTAAGGCAGTCTGACAACATTGTCCTGAAGGCACAGTGTTAAAAATTCCTATATTGTACACAGCAATCAGAAGACTGAGAAACAGAAACACTTTAATTTTTTTGTGCCAGAAATACCCTGGAGCATCTCGTTGCGCATATAGTAGTTGTTGGAGTCTTTCATTTTCAATGGTTTGCTATTGCACAAGCAAGTACAGTACCTCTGATATTGAGCAACCCAAAGACACTCTATGGGCCCCCAATTTACCCAAGACAAAAGTTCTTCTTGTTCATAGTGTTAATAATCGCATCCAGCATTGATAACATCCAGATAGATCAGGAGTGAAATACAGTGAGTTTTCAAAGTGCCAACCATAAGGTTTATTCATGGTGCAGATTTACTTTACTACTTCTGCAGATCAGTACTAGCCATATCTAACAGGCATGGATTACTCCTGTGCTATACCTACTTTGGGTCTAGAAAGAGCTTTATTACCTGTAGGTGGTGCAAAGCCCACACTAGTAAATGCTTCCAGGGCCTGTGGAAAGCATGCAGGCATATCTGAACTATCTTTGCAATGTGCTTCCAGAACCAGAAGTTCTGGAGAGTATAGCACAGAGATGCCAGTGTGTCCTTCAATGTGACTTCTCCAGAGGCACTCATCTGATCCCCATCCTGGAACCCACAGACTGCAGCGCAGAGCCACCCACTTCATTCTGTGGAAATGCATTAACACCAGCTTTGAGAGGACCATAAGAGACCCGGGCTAGATCTTCACACAATTTCAGATTTGTGTTTCTTTACATGATGCTCCTAAGTTAAAGATAGCTATACTACATGAACGCAGACAGGCTTGTGCTGAAAACTGTAGCTTCCTACATCAACAGCTATTATCTGTAAGAAATTCTGATGTGAGAAAATCAGAAGACCTAAAGAAACGTCCAGGTCAAAGAACATAAATGAAGTTTACCAATGATAAGTGATCTCCCCAGGTTCCCTGCAAACTTAGTGGAAGCTGGAATACTCAAGATAAATGATGCACGGAAAGGAAATGCCATCATGTTACAGACAAATCCAGAGGCAACAGAGAGAAGCACTGGCAGTACTAATGCAAAACTTCCAGCTCTCTTAGTCTTCCTAAATGAACTAACAGCCCAGAAATCCTGCAGTTTGGCAGAGCAGTTAAAGCTACTGCATGATCCATCGAAAACCTAATGCAGTAGTGCTGTTCAAGCTGCAAACAATAGCATTTGCCACTGGAGTTTTGACATGAAGAAAGGGTAAAAAGACTTCTTGGTGGACTGAACAATTCCATTACATAAATAGCTGGATACAAAGCTCTGAGATGGTTGGCAGAAATGTGCATATGCTGCACATTGCATCTGAGTACATGGGACGAATCCAACAATATGGAGTTTACTGGGCAGGGGTTGTTCAGTGAATTCTGAATGTGCACTAAAGCCATCCACAGCCTTGAAAATCACAGTCACCCTGCTGTGGTGGGTTGGCCACCCCCAGGCAACAACTAAACACCCACCCTGTCACACACTCGATCCCCAGCCCCACAGAGCGGGGTGGGGGAGAGGATTGGAAGAATGAAAGCACAAAAAAAAATGTGCATTGAGATAAAGACAGTTTAGTAAGTGAAGCAAAGCTGTGCACACAAGCAAAGCGTAATAAAGAATTTATTCAGTATTTCCCGTTGGCAGTCAGTTTAGCCACTTCCTAAAAAGGAGGGCCTCAGCACTTGCACAGGTTACTTGGGAAGACAAGTGCCACAACCATTAATGTCCCCCCCTTCCTCCTCCTTTCCTTAGCCTTTTATTGCTGAGCACAAGGCCACACAGTATGGAATGTCCCTTTGTTCAGTTCAGGCCAGCAGAGTCCCCTCCCAGCTTCTGGTGCATCCCAGCCTGCTGCTGGTGGGGCAGCTGTGTGTGGTGGGAAATAGAGTGGGGGTAAGAAGAAAGCCTCCATCCACACTGTGCAAGCTCTGCTCAGCAACAACCAAAACACTGCTCTGTTATCAGCACTGTTCTGGTCAGGAATCCAAAACACAGCACCATACCAGCTGCTATGAAATTAATTTCGTCCCAGCCAAACACTACAAAAGCACAGCAAATGCACAGCACTTGCATAAGACACTAAATGTTTCTGTCAAGTGCTGGACTTTCAGTTCAGGTGCAGTATAGCTAGCTGATCTGGTGTAGTCTGCAGCACCTTCCAGTCAGGATGCTGGAACTCATAATTCAAAACAAATATAAAAAATCTTTAAGCTCTACCCAAATGATGTCTAGTTAAAAAAGGAAGCCACATCTAGAGACAACTGGACATACTGCAGCTCCACTGAGCTAGCTTCTCCACTGGAGATGAGGTTGCAGATGTTGTCTAATATCTCAAACTTTCTGACTGCACAGTGACCATAGCAAGACAAATCTGGGCATAAACCAAAATAGACTAGCAAGTGATTTGTGTTTTGCTACATATGAAAAATAAGCACCCCGAACCAATCTTCTTCATTACAGAAAACATCTTTATACATTGTAAAGCTAAACAATCTGATCATACTGGTCCTGTGTATGCTTCTCAACATTTTATGACAGAAAATACAACTGCCTCCTTTCACTGCAGCAAAAAAAACTACGGAAGCTCTGAAATTATGCATTTAATATGGTTGAACCTTCTGCAGAATAAATTAAAACCAAGATTCAGTTTTGCTGGAAACCCTTTCTGTGACCTGTTTTGTGTTGAGCACCATCACGTATTTTTCCCTAATCTATGCCTGCAAAAATGACACTGAGGTTTACAAATCCATGCAAATTAAAACACTGCCCTAGACAGGGCAATTCCAAAAGTCTCAATAGACTATTTGATTCTTGCAATTGTTACCCCCTAGTTTGTACAGTAATTGATAATTAAGCATGCTTTCATATGTAATTACTTGCATCCTTCTAGACATTTTCTTTACAGAATCAGTATCAATAAAATCTGTGGTCACATTTATCTACCATACAATTGTGGCAACACTTAGGATCACTTAAAAATACTTCCCCCTCTTTTTCCTCTACACCTTCCTTTCCCTCCCCTGTTCCCTGCCTCATATTTCCTGTTCAAAACACTGTATGTAACACCAGGTAGGTCTTACCCCACAAAGCTATCTACTTGGGCAAAAAACACCATCCAGACAGAACTCCAGTTTCTTCAAAAGATGTGTGAAAAAGTATGATCACATATTACAAGACCAAGAATTCTCACTGCTTTCAAATTCTTACTGTATGAGTTCTTCAAACAACAAGAAAGGAAAATATTTTTGGAGAAGACAGTAAGTTGATTTTCTGAAAGGTAAGCTACAATGATATGTATAGGCATAACAAAAAAATATAGTACCTGAAAATAACTTCAGGCATGTTTGGTATGATTTAAATATTGGCTAGATTTAAAATTAATAGTGAATCTGTAAATATAGGAGTTGGAATAAAAAGAATCTCAACAATGGAAAAATCACCCCTGGGTGGTATACATGCAAGCTCATTTTGAGAAAAGTCTTCACTTCGCTGCTGTTCCTGGAACCATCCCAAACTGTTACTGATTCTATTTTACCATTCTCAACTGAATTCCTGTACTGAAAAGTCCAGGAACACTTTTTTGTATGTAGCTGGTAACTAACTCTTTGTCAATGAAGGTTTGAATGAGCCCAGCCAAGTCAAAGAAAGGTCTTGTGCCAACTGTGCTGTGAGCAAGGTAACAGTACAACAACATTCTACAAATCTCTGTTCCATATGACATAATCATATGCCACATTTTTGTGCTACTTACTTGGCTTCATTACTGACTGCTATGTTATATTTGAATTCTGAATTTATATTAGAATGTTATGAGGAACATAACAGAGTTTGAGTTAAAATAGAAAAACTTGCAGCTTAAGATCGAACTAGGTTGCCCAATATGAATACCAATTTCAGTTTAATGACACATCTAATAAATAAGCAATGCCATAACAGCTCTTTTCAGCCTGTGTTTTGGGGAGCCTTAGAACTTCTGGATTGATTCTGAGAGGTCCAAGGATAACTAACATCTTCAGAATGATTAAATTCCCTAGGCAGGGTTTGCTGTTCCCACTGGAAGATTTCCAAGGTTCTGCAAACAAACACAAAATTTTAGAAGATCAATTCTACCACCACATGGTAAAGGAGATTGGATAAAACATAGCAGATGAAAAGCAGTCACCCTTCCAGCAGACTGACTTAAGATGCCCTTGAATTCAGTTCTCTTGGGAGAAAAAAAAATTGTTTTGTAATATGAAATAAGTCTCTTCATTAAACAGCTGTTACACAACTTTCTAGCTCAAATGAAAGTGAATAAAAATGTAGAGCTAAGTTCCAAACCTGGAGTATTTGGCCACAGTCTCACTGCAGTCCATGGAATTATGAAGACTTATTTCACATCTCAATTAGTCCTATGTAATTTTCTTTTTCCAGTTAGATGAAAATTAAAAAAAATCTTTTATTGGTTTTATTTGTTTTTAAATTAATAATGATATTCTAGCAAATCAGGTTTTCTGACATTGTGTGAGACCTTTCTGTTATATACTAAGTTTTGGGTACATATTAGACAAGGATTATTTTGTGGGCAAGACAATTTGCAAGTCACAGAAGTCAAAACATGCAAGCACAAATTGTTTCTGACACATGCATTGAACTGATTGTAACAACTTTTATTATTTTAGTGTCAAAAGTGTCTCGATGCAATTCTGGATTTTTTTCTCTACTCTGTTTATGGGCAGTCCAGAGACTAATTCATATGAGCTGGCCAGTGCCAGGAGTCATTCACACAACACAGTTTGATGAAAACCACCTGTCTATAGAAGTGAAAAAAATAAAAGAAAAAAGAAAGAACCCAGCCATATTACAATTTTGACTTAGTCATGATATTTTGAGGAAAAAAAGACTAGGCTCCCCTCCTCTTCTCTCTCTCTTTCTGCCAACAAAGAACTGCTTGTTTCACTTATTTCCCAGAAACAGCATTAGCCTTCCAACAAGGTCAGCAAAAAATGCTGCTTTTCAGTTCTAGTGCATTCTGTTCCAAAAATCTGTAAAGTATTAAACCAAAAATTGTTCTAGGTAGTTGCACTTTCTCTATGGACCCAGTACATAGAGAGTCCTTTATTCAGATTTCTGGGCAGAAAATAGCTATGCAGAAATTTCTCACAGTTTGAATCACTATGTTCATTTCTATGATATGCACATGTAACTCATTTTTCCTGTCTTCAATGCATCAAGATTACAAAAAATAAAATTAAAAAAATGCAGGTGCAGCATCAAAGCTATGATTTAGCAGGAAATTATTTTGAAGTTTACAGATTTACTCTGTAAGAACTTAGGTACTTCCTTTAAATAACCTAATAAATAACAACAAATAACAGTGGGGAATGCTTGACTGGGGAAGACAGCATTAATGTTAATGACCAATTATTGATAACCTTTATTATTTAAAATATGTATTAAATGATTTTTTTTTTCTTTCAATTGTTTCATGAAATCTTTAGCTTTTGCATTCTATCTCATTTTCAATTGTGAAAATGACACTCCAGTCTCGCACTAGCACAGTTTAGATTATTATTAACCCTCAACAGAAATGCTTACAACAACAGGAACTTCTTGATGTTGAAATTAAAAATTGCTAGATTTTGAAAAAAATACCAACATCTCTTAAACACATCAACTTTTAACATTTCAGATTTACAAGTCAGTTGGCTGCTGGTGTAAAGGTCTGTATCTGTGTAATAGGCAGGAAAGGTTTATCTCACAGGGGCAAATGGGTTCTGGGACAGGAATTAGCAGGGCTCATTTGGAGAGCTTTAAACCAGATTCGAAGATGGACAGGGTTGTAGCTGGGCTTGCAGCAGTGGGGCAGTGCTGTCGCACTGAGGAAGACTGTGAGGTCTTAGAGACTGTGAGGTCTTAGGGCCATGAGGTCCCTAGGGTGAAATCATTGTGCTCAGCTCACTCCCTGAAGTGCCTGTACACCAATTTATGCTGTATGGGAAATAGGCAGGAGGAGTCAGAAATCCGCATTTGGTCAGGAGATTATGATCTGGTGGGAATTACAGAGGTGGCAATTACACGGTGGGACAGCTCACATGACTGGAATGTTGTCATAGATGGGTATGTCCTGCTCAGGAAAGACAGGCCAGCAAGGCGAGGTGGTGGAGTTGCTCTTTATGTGAGTGAGTACTTGTATTGAGTACTGTCCAGGGGCAGTAGGTGGTGTGTGGGTATGGGCTACAGAGGGGGAAAATGTGTTCCTGTCATTGTTACATATTTGTAGCCACATTTCCATCCAGTGCAAACCACGTCTTGCAAAATCTAGACCATTTAATGTATGATAGTTGTCACTAAAATACATACTGACTGTTTTTAAAAACCTTAGGGGTTTCCTATCTCCAGATCACTTTGACACAGTAACGAAAACTGTATTTTATCATCTTCAAACAATAGTAGCTACACCTCTTTTATCCTGGCAGGATATGGAAACCTTGCTTCATGTGTTTATTGCTCTTAAACAGGTATACTGCATTGTTTTATTGGTTGGATTTCCTGGCTGACTGAAAAAAAAAAAAAAAAAGAAAGCATATGCAAAGTGCCATAAAACCTGTTTATCCAGACCCAGCTAAATTACCTAGAGCAATACACCTGAAAGCTAAACTTTTTAGATTTGTGGATGAATTTCTAGAACAGAAACAGTTGTCAGCGTGTAAGAGGTTCTCCACATGAAACTCTATCGTGTAATACATAATGGCTTTCACATTACAGAACCAGTGTATTTAAAAGTATCCAGCTCAGATCACTTGGATCATACCTACTGGTGGATTTTGATCACAGAATCACTGAATGGCTGAGGTTGAAAGGGACTTCCGGAGGTCACCTGGTCCAACCCCCCTGCTCAAGCAGGGATACCTAGAGCAGGTTGCCCAGGACCATGTAGAGTTGATTGACAGAGTAAGCTTCTAAGGTAAAAAGCTTTCTCTTCTTCAGTAGGAAATAAAAGCAAACAATTCCCCATTTTTAGTTTAACACAGTAAGTTAGTATGGTTCATCTCTTAGAATCAATGCATGCATTGACCATAAACAGATTAACATTGGGCTTTCCATTGTCTTATGCCTGAAAAGCCTGACCTATTAAATGGAGATAATATTACCAGCTTCTACCACAGATGTGCCATGATGTTTTACTTTTCTTACACTCTGTATTTACACATTGTATAATCAGATGAAAGTGCAGGTATCAAGAGCAGACAAAAATATATAGAGTAACCTTCTCCCTCTGCCAGAAATCACTGTCTATTATTATGTACATATTACACATTCTGAAACTCTACCATCTCGTATTGATTATTCAGCACTCATTTTATTTATGGCGCCAGGCTCCCATCTAATGAAAGCATAAAACTGCACCAGGAACCTCAAATATGTCATAAAGGTTTTCAGGACCTGAGTGCATAAAGTCTTGAGGAGCTTGGTGTGACCTCAAAGCTGACTGCTTTGTTCTCACCAACCAGGCAAAACTACAATGACAAAAGAAATCTCTTTAAAACAGTCTGAAGGCATCAGGATGAAAATAAAAATGTTTCTGAGTGTTGCATAATGTAGAATAGAGAAAAAATACAAAACAATCATAATTTAATTAAAAATAATTGCAAAAGACAAACTTTTATAAGGATCTAATTTTTTCCCTTAAATTTTGCTACACACACAAAACAAACAAACAAACAAAAAAACATACTGTCATCTCTTTTCAGTGACTTTCCAGTGACTGCCATTAAGGCAGACTAGCTTCCTTAGCTTGGACTTAGGCATTTACAGAGAACAGATTAGTCACTTAAGTGAGGCAGTAGTTTGATCATTAAACTGGGTGCACTGGAGCTGCTTTCTGCTTCCTTTCAGTTACAGGAAACCCATGTGTACTGGGTCTGGCTGGGATGTTAACTTTCCCTGCAGCAGCCCATACAGTGCTACGCTCTGCACTTGTAGCTAGAACAGCAGTGGTATCACACTTGTGTTGTGTCTGCTGCTGAGCAGTGCTGGCACAGCATCAGGACTCCCTCTAACCTTCCTAGGGGGTGGGCAAAAAAAAGTGAGAGAGAAACAGTGCAGTGAGAGAAACAGAGAGAAACAGAGAGAAAGAAACAGAGAGAAACAGAGAGAGAAACAAGTGCAGTGCTGAGCTCTGCACTTGTAGCTAGAACAGCAGTGGTATCACACCGGTGCTGTGGCTGCTGCTGAGCAGTGCTGGCACAGCATCAGGACTCTCTCTGACCCTCCTAGGGGGTGGGCAAAAAGTGAGAAAGAAACATCAGCAGGGCAGCTGACCTAAAGCAACCAAAGGGATATTCCGTACCATATGATATCACACTCAGCAATAAAAGGTGGAAAAGGGAAGAAGAGGGGAGGGGTGGGCTCTCGTTGTGAAAACGTCTGTCCTCTTCCCGAACACCGGCTACGTGCGTTGAGGCCCTGCTTCAAGGATGTGGTCAAGCATCACTCATTTGTGGGAAGTAGAGAGTAATTTCTTTCCTCTGTATTTCCACATAGCCTTTGCTTGTTTTGTTTTGTTATTCCCTTTCCCCCTCCCTCTTCCCCTTTCCCTTTTTTCCCTTTAGTTGAATTGTTTAATTAATAATAATATTTCCTTAATATATATGTATACTTTTTTTTTTTTTCTCTTTAATTAAATTATCCTTATCTCAACCCATGAGTTGTTCTTTCCTTTACTTCTTCCCCTCCTCATCTAAGGAGGGGGAGTGAGAGAGTGGTTGTGGTGTTCAGCTGCCTAGGATGGTAAAACCACCACACTATGGAGCTAATTCAGGGATCTACATCTGGTACCAAAAACAAGGGTGCACAAATACTCCTCCTTCCACACAGGGTCTGATTCTACAACACTAATGGAGTTGACTGGTAGTAGGTATGTAATACTTTATCAATCAGTTGAAAAAGGCCATGTTTCAGACTGGGCAGACAACAGATTCAGAAACAAAGTAAATGGCATTTATGAAGCTCTCATGAAGAAATAAAAAATACACTGCTTCTGGTTGTCTTCAGACAGAGGCTGATCATTTTCCATCTGGCATTCCAACAACAACATACTTAAAAGACTGCTGTTAATTTTGCCCTCTCCTTAGAAAAAAACAACAAAGGTAAAATATTTAAAAAGGTTAGACCAAACAAGTCTGAGTATTTGCTAACCTGCAACAATATGTTTTCAGTATCTGAGACAAATTTCCCTTTCCACTCAAGAAACTTCCCTGAATTTTGTGGTCTTTTGTAAGCAAACATAGAAATCCACTTACCATATATTATTAGTTTTACGTAAATTTAATGAGATGCATCAAAGAAAGAAATGCCTTCAGATGCCTTTGTTATACAACATTTAAAAAGCAATGCTTTAAATGTTGGTGAGAAAACAAACACTGCTAATGTTATAAAAAAGCCAGTATGTGTAGCTCAAAACAGAAAACATAAATCTGCAGTAAGAAGGTAGAAAAGTACAACAGATTTTTTAAGGTAGGTCTACCAATTTCAGTGAATTTTCACTACAGGTTTCTCTCTGTCTCAAGCATAAGCATACTATGATGTGGTATCACTTAGTCACACTGTGCTTTTGACAGAATGTTTATAAGTGCCTTTGTACACTTCCCAGCAAATATTGCAGAAAGGAGTTTATAAACCAAAGCAACAAGCTGTACAGAACACAAAGTATTTTCCATCTCTCTATAAGAAGCATAGCAAGGAAAACACGTGTTAATAATTGGAAGTGCAGACCAGTATGCAATACTGGAATACTTAGATCCTTTTCTTGTAGGTGGCACATCTTCAAAAGAAAACTTGTTAAATTCCTACAGTACCAAAAAATGTGAAGGCAAAAGACAGATGCATAGACTTCAACTGCTAAAAAAATTACAAATTATGTCCAGAAGAGTTTAACTTGTTATCCAGTTTCCATTTTTCCCCTGGTGTCTGTAGGATGTTGGCACAATCACGTCTGGCTAGAGGTCTCACCACCAGACCAAAGAATTGCTGCTCAGTTAAGAGTCTGAGCAGACCCAAGAAAACAACTTTAGAAGTTATACTTTTGTATCACAAAAGAGTAGAAAGGTATCCCCCTTCGTTTTGGCCAGGATAATTTCAAAACAGAGATGTTCTACTTTAACACCAGAAACTGCACTCATATGTATTTTAAACAGTCACATTAATAATTGAGAAGCTACTGCATCCTGTACAGATATGTAAGTACTTATAAGTACACACAGAAATTACAAGATTGTGATGATGTATATCTAAGCGTTTATATATATATCCACAATTTCTAAATAAAACATTTTGTTGTTCTATTATTTTAAAAAATAGTGTTATACTTGGTGTGTTCAAGCAGGCGGTGGACTAGAAAATTATGCATGGTGATACTGAATTTAATAACAGGCTGCAGAAAGTGTTACACTATTGTGTAACCAGTTTTTTGCTTCCAAAGAAGTGTCACAGCATGCCTTTAGAAAGCCACTGGATCAAGGAAAAGCTCACCAAAACATGTTGATAAACTATTTTCTTGACTAAATAAGTATGGACATTATGGAAATTTCTATATATTTGTAGTGGGCTAATGTTTAGTAAATTCGGTTGCAGACCAAAACCACTATGCTAAGCACTGCCTAAGTACCTAACAACAGTACCTTGTCTATAACCTTAAGGATACTGAATAAAATATTGTCTGTAGTTGATGTGACAGATTTTCAAGTCTGTGGAATTGACCCTGTTGGGCATATGAAGTCCCTTCAAGAACGGACTCTGTCTTAGGTAGTGGCCTTTATTTCTAATCATTTGTATCCTGAGAAATACCCTCCTCTAAGCTTCAATATGCAAGTATTTCAGTACATGATTTGTCTTTGATTAACCTCACTTCCATTGACGCACTGGGGGAAAAAGCTTGTTGAACACTGTGCTGATTTATGGGACTTCCTCCGTTTCTTAATTATAGTGAACAGATGTCAATGTAAGCTGAGGAGATGGTATGAACAAACAAAAAAAACCCTGTCCTACTCTTACCTCTTGGACATTTCGAAATTAGGATGGCCAGATCAACATAAAGTAGTTGTGGTTTGAAATAATGTGCAGACCAACTGTTAGTTTTGCCATGTAGTATGACAGCCCACAGTACACCATAGCCTTTCATTCTTTACTTAGGTTTCTTATGATGTCCACTCAGTATATGATCTGCTACTATCTGCTGACTTACATAGCATACCCAGCAATGCCTTTGTACTGAATATAGACAAGCAGGACAGTTGTTGAGGGAAAGTATGAACTAAAATGATCTACTTCAGGCCTAGATATTTAGTATAAATTCAAGACATAAATAAAAATGCATTTTGTATTACTGCTATTGGTGACTATCATCAGCCAAATGTTTTCTCAAGTTTCATGGTATACGTGAAGAGACAACCCCAGTGAACTGCAAATGAGTAATCATGAAATCATGAGATCCACTTACCAAAATTAACTTGAACAAGAATCAGGTTTGTGTTTTTATGACTGCCTATTTGACTCAGTTTTGTGATCTTGAGCCTGTAAGCTGACCTATCTGTTCCTCATTTTCTTGAGAACTAGAGAAGTTAACACTACTGGGCTTTCAAATGCAGAAGCAAAAAATTACAGAAAAAATGCCATTCTTAATTATACATGAAAAAGGTTTTCTTCCATTTACATTTTTTCTTTAATATTTTCAGAATTTTCATGGTTTTATTTTCACTAAGGTTTATAAGAGGCAACTTCAGATGAACATAAGTTGATGCTTAAAGTTAATCTTGAACTGCTAAACAGGAACATCATCAAAACCACACAACTTAGAGAAGGCCTTCAGTTAATCCTTACTGCAAAATAAACTTCTAGTATTCTGCAACTAGATTCCATTACAGAACCTAACTATGCAAAACAAACAAGCAACAAAAAGAGCTACAACCTCTACCCTGAAGAAACACAGGAAAGACTACAGAGAAATTACTTAATGCAGGACTTCATACAGTAAGCTTTGAAAATGATATAGTGGGCCTGTAGAGGCTTTATACCACCTCTGAATGAAAAAGCATAGGAAGAATTTATTTTACTATGTTCAATACTATGTCAAAAAATTGTCACAGAAGCTCTAAAATAAAATGCATGAAATGCCAGAACTTCAAAATTCAAGCAGTGCAAATCCACTTGCTGCCAACTCTGCAGAAGAAAAAAATAAGAAAGTGGAGAACATACTGTTTGGCTTGATAGCAGAATTAGAGCTACCCATTTTGGACCAAAAATTGATTTGGCAAACAAATTAGTAAAAGGTGGCCCTCCTTTCTTGTTTGAATTTCCACCACAGAAACGACATCCAGTACTCACCGAGATTTGGCTGAGACATTGCCATAGACCTTTGTGGTATTGGTGTGGAAGTAGCAGCGGGATGGTGGCTCACGTGATTCAGTGGTTGGTTCATTGTTTTTCGAGGATCTTGCCAAGTCGTAATTTTTTCTATGTGACTGAGAAAGTAAAGATAAAGCATAAGCTTAACAGAAAATGTCCAAGTATATTGTATACATGGTAATGCATAATGCCATAAAAGTCTGTCCTGGTTTCAGTTAGGACAGAGCTATTTTTCCTCCTAGTAGCTGGTAGGGTGCTATGTTTTGGATTACGATGAGAAGAGTGCTGATAACATGCAGATGTTTTAATTGTTGCAGAGCAGTGCTTACACTAAGCCACGGACTTCTCAGCTTCTCACTCTGTCCTGCCAGCGGGCAGGCTGGGGATGCAGCAAGAGCTGGGAGGGGACAGACCCAGGACAGCTGACCCAAACTGGCCAAAGGGGTATTCCATACCATCTGACATCATGCTAAACAATATATAGGGGTGGCTAGCTGGGGTGGGGGCCTGGCTGCTCGGGGATAGGCTGGGCATCGGTCAGCGGGTGGTGAGCAATTGCATTGTGCATCACTTGTTTTGTACACACTATTATTATTGCTATTATTATTATTATTATTATTTCCTTTTTTAATAAACTGTCTTTATCTCAACCCACAAGCTTCACTTTCCTGTTTCTCTTCCCCATCCCAGAGAGGGAGGGGGAAGGGTGAGCGAACGGCTGTGTGGTGTTTAGCTGCCGGCCGGGTTAAACCACAACAAAGTCCTATTTGTGTTTCTTATCCTGTATCTTTCTACCCTTATCTCACCCCAACCCATTTGAAATTATCCATCATCTTGTCATTTCTTTAGCCCTTGAACATTATTTTCTTTTGATCTTCTACCCCCTGCCATTCTAATACTTCATGAGCTACTCGTGAATCAGTTACTTTTACTTGAACAGATGGTGATATCCATTGTGATTTTGAAAATCTGTAATAGAGATTTATCTTCCAGACTATTTAATTATTCAAAAATGTTATTCCTGATCTAGCCATCTTTTTTTATATACTCATACACATGTCCATTATTCATGAACCAATAAATGGTCATTTTGCTGAGTTTTGAAAATGTGTTTTGCTAGATCCTATTGCTTTATTCCTTACCAACCCATAAAAACTAGTCTGTCTACATGTCTCCAATAATATCAGAAAATATTCTCGTTGCCAAAATGGGCAGATTATGTTCTGTTGACTAATGTGTAACTGCTAATTTCTCTGTAAAGGCACTAACAGTTTTTATTGCAAGATAGTCAATGTGGGTCAACAATGCACCCACCACTCTAGTCACATAAAGCCTCATGTACCCGTATTACACTGAAAAATACAGTGACATAACTAAAACCTGTCATTTCTGTAAAATATTTTTGCTACAGAATGAAGTATCGTGAAGGGACTGTGTTTTCATTGTATCAATTTAGACAGTAACTTAATAGGACGAGGATTTTAAGTATCAGCATGTATTCGATTTGAAAGAAGAGAAAGACAAATAAGAAAAAAAAAAAAAAAAAAAAAAGAAAAAAGGAATCACCTTAAAGGAATCACCAGTCTGGTATATACCTAGTGATGCTCTGTTTGCATGTGGTTCCATCTTGGCACATCCAGCTTTTTGCCCAACTGACTAACCAGGCAACAGATCACAAATTACTGGCTGTACTCAAGTAGGTTTTCCTCTTTTTTTTTTTTTTTTTTCCTTTTTTTTTTTTCTAGAAAACTTTAAAAGAGGAAAGTCTTTAAGTAGAACACATAAAGAAGGATAAAACTTTTAAATGCTCTGTGTATGGAAAACCATTCCAATCTACCTTTTATAAAAGCAATGTCTAACTTCATCTTTACTGAACTTTAACTCAAAACTTCTCATTGCTATTTTCACCTATTGTAGCATTGCCATTAACACTGTGACCACCTCACAGCTTCAGACTCAGCTGACCACCAGTATTTCACAAGCAAGTTTCTATCTACTGCCATTTTAACATACCCAAACTCTTTACAGTCAATCTGTGGTATTACCAAAATAATGTGAATTACAAGCAGGAAAAAAACAAAAAAAATAAAACCTCCCCCCAAGACATTTTTTAAAGAACAGAAGAAAGCAACACTGTCTTCATTTAGTCTGCAGCCATTTCCTTTTCTTAATATTCTACATTTAATGTACAATTATAAAACTGCAACCAAAGATCACACTTTCACTTCTATGCACGTCTAAACCCCAGCCCCTATGCAGTTGAGTCTTTGTTTCTTCATAGCTTCTGGAATATTTACTACTTGTTATTATCATTGAAACCATTTCTTTTTAGTCATACATTATTTTTCACGTATAAGAATTCTTGTATCCAGCTCAATTAAATGATCTTCCATCCAAAATTAAATGTCATTCTGAATTAAAGACGCTGGTATAGCAATAGACTGGGCAATGTTTTCTGTAGCACTAATTGTGTATAAGTGAGATGAAAGTTATATTTTTTTGAAGTTCCATTGTTTTGTTTCTCCAGCATTTTAATTCAAAAAAAGAAGCTACACTTAATCAAAGCTATGAATTTTGGAATACCAAAACAAATACCATAAACAAGTATAATAGAAAAGATTATTCCCCAAATAGTGAAACATTTCTTTTAAGCATGAGCCTTAGTGATTAAATAAATACTGTCTTTACATAGCTTGTATCAAAACAGATCTCTCACTTTCAAACATTTTTTACATGTAAACCCTGTTTAAATTAATGAAAAATGTTTAAATTAAATCAGACTTTTTTAATTTTTTTTTTTTTTATTTTTCCTGTAAGGTTCGTCTGTAGAAACTGAAAGTATAAATTGCTGTTAGGAAAATCTGAAGCACAAGTTAAAGTATTTATGAAGTTAGTCATATTAAGCAATCGGCAACTTGTTTGAACATATTACTCTAACTACAAATCTTAAACCTTTAACTACAACTGCCAATCATGTACAATGAGCAGTAACTGAAGTGCTCTTAAAAATGCAATAGAATACCAAAATGGTCAGCTTTGAAATTCTCTTTTATCACCAAAGTTCCTTTCAGCTTTAACATCCTCCTATTTCATGGACGTTAAAAGACAATAAAATATGATCACTCATTTTCTGATTCAGGGGGGGAGAGCTATGAACACATGCAGAGTCATGCACGTGAATTTGAGGATATGCATGATGATTTGAGGAATATAATTCAAGGATCCTTTCATTTTAAGCTTTTAGGAAAAGAGTACAAGACTAACATCCTTATCATGTTCCTGGACTACCTCCTGCTGAATAAATGGACAGTCACTGCTCAGTGAAGAACTGCACACCGGAAGCTACACTTGTCTAGCCTTGAAGAGGCTCCAAGAAGCTCTGAAACACCATATTCAAGGATGCATCCAAGAGAAATGGCGTTTATCTCCTGGGCAGAGTACAATTGAGAAACCTGTTCAATGAACTCAGATGACCACAAAATTCATGCAACTGGAGTTTATGAACCACTAGAACATACACTGGTTGTTCCAGTGTTTCTTTCTTGTTACCTTTTTTTGCACTTTATATTTAGTTACATGCAATAATTGAAAGATGTTACTTATAACACAAAATACTTTATATATAAACAACTCAATGCTGCCATTAATGGATAGAAAATGTAGCATAGATAAAAGCAAAATGTAATCTGCTGTTCTTTGTAAAATACGTCAGCAAGTAGCAAAATCAGACATTGATCAAGAGATGGAAATCTTCACTTAGGCCTTGATCCTGAAAAACTAAAGTCACTAGAAATTTTGCCACAGATGATGATGGAAGGTAGGTAATCTTAAGTTTGCACAGCCTCACATCACAATACTTAGGAAAGAACATGACATCAGGAGTGCTTGGTTGCAGTTGGTAGTTAGTTATCATAACTATATATTTTTTTGTCTTGCATTTTTAATACAGGCTTGCTGGGTTCATTTTATTGAAATAATTTTTAAAATGTATTTATTGAGTATCTTTAGAAAGTAAAAACAAGATACAGAGTTTTGTTGACAGAAGTCATTACAAATATTCTTCAGCAATACAGTTTATATAGTGCTGACAGTAAATATGATCATAAGCTCAGCAAAACATTGTCCATATAATGACTTTGAAAAAAAATAAATTATGAACAGTACTATGCTAATATTATCCTCAGTATACTAGAAATGCCACGCAATCAAGCTATAGTTACTCTTTTATGAACACATTTGACGTAACACTGCATGTGGAAACACTTTGTTTCTGATCACCAAATTAGGATAAAATTAGGTAAAGGAATTTTTTTCTAGGTTGTACCATGAGCCGATTCTTCATTCTTTCCTTTTTTTTTTTTTTTTTTTTTTTTTTTTTTTTTTAATATATATAAATATTCCCACTAAAAATGTCCAGCCTATAAAGGTTTATAAGCTCTGCTATTTGCTTTCTCTGAAGAGTGTCTTTTCTTAGTTATAGGTATAGTAAGACAGGTAGAATTTAAGCCAACACAAAAACGTGAAGAAACACATCATTTAGCATCTATGAACAAGAAATTATTTTCTAATCTACTATTTTCCCTGATCGTATATTTTCACTTTAAACAGAAGTTATAATAACCTGCAGATTTTATTTTTCATTTGAAGTAAAAGATATAAATTCAAAAAGGTCTTAACAAATTCATGCAGCCTGTTCTCACATAGAAGTACTTACAAGAAAAGATAAAAATGTTGTGCAAATCACCATGCAAAGCAACTGGTCATGAAATTGTAGTTCAAAACTAACACTGCTTTTGTTCAACACCTCTTTTCTCCTTTTCATAAAGAAAATGATCTGTACTGTAATCGCACATGTAAGAAGCAGGGCAGCAACAGCCATTTGGAAATACTTCTTAACATAAAAAAGAACTGAAAAAATGGTCAAAAACATAAAGATCATAGATCTATCTGCACATATTTAACTGCATTAAAAACTAACAACATCACAGGAATTTTTCTGTGTAAACACGATAAGCTCTCAACAGCCATAGCTGGGATCCCTGAGTGGCTAACAACTTAAGAAAACATAACCAGGAAACCAACAATGCCCTAACATAAGCACTGAGACTCTAAACTAAAAGGCTTGCTTACAGGCCAGAGATGTCTTCTGCCCTGCCACAACTTCCATTGTTTATGTAAATATTCTTCCTTTATTTCTATACAGGTATTGGATAAGGTTCCATTAAACCTTAACAGAAATGGGTGCTGTCTCACTCCACTTGAAATTATTGGAATTATTGGATTTACACTTTGATAACAGAATTTTGCCTAGTATGTTTTAATTTATACAGGAGAATAAAAGATTTTTATTTTTTTAAAACATTATTACAGCTTCATGGGTATCAGAACTGATAAAATTAAAGCAATACTTCAGATTTAAGTAAATCCATATTTTACTAGGATTTTTTGATTCTGTTCCTCCTGTTGTACCTAAGGTTTTTTTGGTAAATGCTTCCTGTTTGGGTGTCTGCTTCCCACTCTGAAAGGTCAGTGTTCTTCAGAACTTGAGCTACTGCTGTGTATTGCATTTTTTAACTACTAGGCTCTAATACCATATCTAGTATCTAATTCTACTAGATATTATTATAATTATTATTCTACTAGATATTATCATTATTAACTGCTAGGTTCTGATACTGTATCTAATTTCTAGTTCTACTTCATGACTGTATATTTTTCTAGTATCAGCAAATTCAGACCTAATCATCTAAAAAGGAGAATTGAATAGAAAGAACTGATTTGAAATGTTTTATTCCGTAAGTGTGCTCTCACCTGAAATAACACAAACTCAGAGTTTGGCTAACACTGTAATACTCGTATAGGGTTCTTTATCAGGGCTTTGTCAAAGGGACTATGAGAGGGGATTTTGTGACTGAGTTACATCAAAGTAAAGCTGCTTCAGGGCAAGTGGGAAGTTGATGACTCATCAACATGAACAATCCATATGTTCTGACTCATTAACTGCTCCAAGCAGGATGATAGCTCATATTGTGTTGGGGAACATCCAAACATACACTTCCGGCTACACCATCGTTATTGAACATTGGGAAATCTGCTTACCTCACTGTATGCAGAGCCAAATCATTGCTCAACTTCTTCACTCTGTTGTTGTCCTTTGTAAGCAAAAAAGAGGCAAAAAGGAAGTTTGCTCTCAAATAAGATTCCATCGGAAATGCTTTGTCACTGCATGATGTAGCAGACATACTTGAACAGTTTTTGAATGGACAAACGGACAGTTCTTGAAATTTTGAAGGAATGTCCTTGGGGCCACAACATCTCAGTCTGTTCTGTGTTTGCTCACTGTACGTACTGAAATGCAATTTCTGGCTATAAAACTACAGCCAGATCCAACCCACACAATATTTCAGCAACGAGTAGGATGATGGATCTAGCAGCAAAAGTGAAACTGTTTATCAGCTTTTTGTGCCACAGAAGCTTGCTTTAAAGAATGCCTACAATGAAAAAAAAAATATTCACACAAACCAGATGTGCTCCTGGTAACTACAGGAAAAGCTTCCCATTTCTGCCCCACAACTGACCTCAGCCAGGCTCTGAAATTGAGTGACTCCTCTCCCTGGGCAGTTGCTACTGTCTCTGGCCCCCTTTATGTGATCCTGGTGGATGCAACAATCAGTGCCAGGAGGCAGCTGGCCCAGAACCCTGAGAGACCAAGACACACAACGGCAGCCCACATTCACTGTGATCACAGGTTCAGCATGACCCCAGTGCAGCAGGAATACAACTAACAAAGAAAAAATGATGTTCATTTTTGTTAATGCCTTAATCTGATGTAGGAACTTAACCCACAAGGGTGCCAAGCATTCAGCCCTTCATATGACATGAGAGATCGAGCAGCATTTCAGGTTATCACCTGTCTGCAGTATGCTTGGTGAGGCCAGACACAACATCACAAACAGTTCTGCACCTTGCTCATTCCCATCCTCTGCTATCTCCTCAGCTCAGCTAGTACAATAGGTTTAGGTCATGTTGTTTAAAAATAAATACAAAGGAGATAAATATAGGCTCAAGCAGTTGGATTTCCTTGCCTTTGACCATGCAAAATCCTCTCACCTATTTTTCAGCAACCATCTTTTATAATCTATTATCATGTGGTAAGGCAGAGATGAAATGAACCTGTATTATTACCATTACTCTCGTTTCCTCTACAACAGCAGCTGAGGTATGTCCAGGATACTTTGTGTTCTATGGATCTTTTGGCACTCCCTGCATAAATGGAGCTTACAATTACGCCACAACACAATGGGCAATTGCTAAGTGAAAGTGTACTTGTATGTGCTCTTGAATCCACAAAAACACATTTCTGTGAAGGGAAAAAAAAAAAAAAGAATCAAGTGTAAACTCTCTTTACAATTATTTTCTGAATTAAATTTATTTTAAAAATTCAGCCTAATTTAAATATTCAACAACTCTTATGAAATGATTGATTACAGCACATTTACATTTAAAAAAAAAATATTGAATTTGAAAACCAAATTAAGACTTCATCTTGTATACACCGACTGAGAAATAATGTGTGGTAGCATGCCCACTAATTACGATGGTACCTAATAGGTGCATCATCTCAGCTTGGACCAGAAAACAAATGCTAATTGTTTCCTTTACACCTTAGCCCTGGTACATTCATGGCTCTCCAAAAAAAATTGTCAACTGCCTTAGCACAGAACATGAACCGCTACTGAGGGATAGAGTCCCTCATTTCCTCTTCTACAGTAGAGTACTAGAGTATCTTCCCTTCATCTTTTCAAGTACTTCTTCTATAGTAATATCTTTTACAAAATCGGTTCTAACTGCAAACACCTTCACTGGTTTTCTGGTATGTCAGGTTCAGTTCAAAATTACTTCCTGTAACTTTAGTACTGTCAAGGTACTTGACCCAGCTATCATCACAGCAATTTCTCATTTTATTCCCCTTCCCATGTCCTTTGCTCATCTAACTTGTGCTTGAACTCTCCCTCTTCAAAAAACTTGTGCCAAAAATATAAGGTACTAGCTTTCTTCTTTCCAACTCTGTCCACTAAGAGAAACATCCTATCTGGTTTTGCCTTGTGAGCTCCCCCAAAACTCTTTAAGCCACAATTTCATTTAGATTTTCTCCTTTGCTTTAGTTTTAAACTTATTTCACACTCTAGTCCCTTTCACTATGGTTTTGACTTCATGGCTGAAAAAAAAAAAAAAAAAAAAAAAAAAAAACAGCTCTAGATGGCATTTAGTGCAGTTTATTTTAAAGGTCCTATGCAAATTCCACTTGTTATGCTAAAAGGAAAGCAGCCAACTAGACTGGGGAATTTGGTCAGCTGTATTGCAGATTGTGAGATGGGAAAAATCCTTACTAAGAAACATGAATAAATAAATAAAGATTTCAGTTTCTTGATAAATTACTTCAGAAAGGTTTTTAAAAAGTATACATCTTGTATTCTCAATGTTCATAGAGAAGATCCTTCTTCTTGGGCTATAAACTCTGGTTAACTTTTCACAGACAGTTGTATTTGAGAGAGTTGGAGAACAGCTGATTCATGTTGTCCACAGACAATTAATTTTGAAGAGTGTGGTCCGGATTTCACTCAGTGCCAAATAGAAACTAGACTCTCTGTGTTAAAAGATACCACCATAAACATAAATATGTTTCTATATCCAAAACAGTTTTGACATAAAAGCTTTTCAGAATAAAACTGCTTTATACTCCCTGAACTATACTAAATGTAGAATATTTTTTTTTAAATGTTTCTTCCAGGCTTTTTCTTTCTCTCAAACATATACACCCTTTCATGCAGGTTGATGGAGATTAAAAATCCTTTTTTGTGCAGTGGGAACTAAAATAGATGAACAGAGGATGAAAGAATAGAGCCTTTATTTAGGCTATCTTGTGAATACAAGGGGCTTTGAGCAACCAGGTCTAGTGGAAGGTGTCCCTGCCCATGGCAGGGAGGTTGGATCTAGATGACTTTTAAGGTCCCTTCCAACCCGAGCCATTTTATGATTCCATGAAGCATGATCTAATTATTCAATTTTTAGCAAACAATGGGTAAAAGTTGTGATCCCCACAAACAATATTTAGCATATCCTTATCTTTTATCACCTGTAACAACCATGTCAAAAATGAATATTCTCTGCAGAATAAGTATTTCTCCACTAGTGTGACATTTTTTCAATATCATATAAAAATGTTGATAGAACTTGTTCTGTTCCAGATACTTGAAGTAGATTACTATTTCCTTTTTCATTCATACATACAAATGGAGTAAGTGGAATATACATTTATTTTTAGATTGGCTCCCTCCCCTGTACAAAGATATGTGAAATATAATGAGTTATTGTAAAAACACAATGTCGGCTAATAGCACACAAGAACCTAAATAGGATGAGTCAGACTCTGTTGGCAAGAGTACGCATGTACAACGTATGTATGTACAACAGGCTCAGAACAGGCACCGAGAATTTGTCTGACATAGACACTGGCCTACCTCAAGTGCCACATTACAGGCATATGGTACAGTGCTGGCTAGCAATGAATATGTTACATTCTCCTTTCATGGGACAATACTTTGAAGTAGGAAATTAAGACAGTCACAGTGTGTTTGCTTCTTAACACAAGTGACTTGACTAATACTGATGTTTCTTGATGTTCCAAGCCTTTGGGTCAGACCATTGGACACGTGGACTATAGCCAATTAAGATTTTTTTTTTAAAAAAAAAAACAGACTTAAGGTTCTCATTTTCTGTGGTTCTAGATCACAAAAAATACATGAGGCATCTTAAGGTCACAATTCAACCCCAGCATATCGGATTAAAAAAAAAGCACAAACAGGTAGCCTCTGTTTGTCTAACAGAATAACGGTGGCTTCATGGCCACCATAATATGGAAGGGGACAGCCCAGCAGGTACTCAGCTCCAGGAACCCTCTCACCATTTCTTTGTGTCAGGCCTAATGACCATGCTGTGGCAAGGTGAAGTGACCAAACCCTTCTGTCAACTTGTTGAACCTCTAGAAACAAACCCTGCTAATTATTTCTCATCTGGATGAACAAATTGATCTGGTGGACCCTGCAACCCTAAGAATACTAGTCAAAACAAAATGCAGAAAAAAGTTTGTAAATATGAAGCAGGGAATGTAAGGTCAGGGCTGAACTATTCCTTTCAGCAGCACCCTGCAGTCAGAATAGATTGAACTGTGAAATAGCTGGGTTACTTTCAGTCTATTTCACACTCAGCTCTGGTCTAGCAATTTCTGATAGAGGGAAGGATGGGAAAGATGAATGAAAGTCAACAGTGACATTTTCATTTTATACCAAAAACAGATATCAAAAAACACGATATACTAGGTTTTTACTACAAAAATCTTTTACAACTCCTCTCCCTTAAATATAGGAGACCCTGCTTATGCCTATGGCATTCAGAGTGCTCACTGGCACTTCAGAGTAAACTCATTTTGTTAGCCCATGCTCATAGCCACTGCAAAGCACTCAGGGTGGTCCTTCTTGATATCCTCAACATACCAGAATGGCTGTTAAATATTGTTTTCTAAATTCAGCATTTTAATTATTGGCTGGCAGTATTCACTGCTAATCAGGAAAGCAAAAAAAAATAGTTTGTCTTACTCAAAACCAAAATGTTACTAATATTTTACAAAAGACCATACACACAGTATATACATATGAGGACAGAATACCTACTAGGCTGAAGAGCTTAAAGCTGCATGTTAGTGATTCCAGTTATACTGCTCATTTCAACAGTTGGAAAGAAAAATATTTTATCTTTCCTGATAACGCTAGAAGCACACAAACACATATAACAACCTCATAGCTCAACCTGCAGATTTAGCTAGTAACATTCATGGCACTTGCTTTTTCAGACACTGATGTTTCATGAAAATTTCATGAAGCTTTAACAAGGAGACACAATGTAATTATTAAACTGACTGAACCATGGACTTTGTTTCCTTATTGCATGTTCATCATAATTTCTAATCTTGAAGCTGGAACATTACGTAAGTATTTGAATATTTATTATCCTATGTTAAGCACTAATTAAAATAACCTTTTAATGACATGAGTTGCTCTTTTACTGAATTAGTTTCAACATTACTTGCTACCATGAAGAGAACTTTAAGAATGCCCTGCTAAGCTTCCCTGTAACTGACTGATCCTATTGTGAGTATATGCTGGGGACTTAAAAGACTTTAAACTAGTTATACAAATGGAAACAAACCCCCTTTGAGTTCTACTGACAACTTAACCTTTAGAATTTGGATGAAATCCCAGTTCTTGAGAGAAAGAAGAAAGGGTACTGAATGAAACTATTATAGAGAACATTGTTACGGAATTTTTTAATGTATACAATATATAATGGTGCTAATGCATTTGCTTGCTTGACAAATGTCTGTATCATTCATATTTAAAGATACATATTAATCATTCTATTAAAAAACATTTATTTTGGGAAATATGGATTAATCTGAAAACAAATGCTCCTGTGAAAGGGACACATGACTTTTTCAGATTCATGAAGTTATAGAAATTTTTAAATAGGTTGCAGAATGAAAAATAATTAACTGTCCTCCACTTGAGCTAGAAGCCTGTAACTATCTTTTGTTGTGACTGCAACTCTTTACCAATAGAAAACCCCAGTCAAAAGTTAACATATTTATGAGCAATCAGGGTATATCTAAACAAAATATAAAACGGTGCTACCTTGTAACAAGAAAAGGAGAAGCAGCGCAATCTAATAAATGTTCTTTTACCATTAAGGTGGCATTTCTAGGCAAACCTTTAATATTTTAAGATATTCTGCATTCTAATAAGAACAGCCAATCCAAAACGAACCACTAACAACAAAAAGAATGTCCCCTTTATCTATGCAGAATCCCCTTATAGGACAATAATCAAAATCTCCCTCATGCAAGAACAGATTGTTAGGACAGACAAACATCCTAAAACAAAACCGGATGTAAGAATAATTCTCCTTTATGGTTATATCACACTCCATCAGCCAGAGGCAGAGAAATGCATGACATTGCAGAATTCAGCCCAAGAGCTCCCTGCACTCTAAACTTTTATTTCACATTGTGCTTTCTGTGTCTGTCAGAAAATTCACCATTAACAATTCCACAGCATTGTACATTTTTTGCGTATATTAAAATTTGGATTTTTTTCCTAGTACCAGTGTATATTTGATTAAAAAATTATGGGGTTGAACTCATTATTTTATCTATAATCCCAATAAAACTCTGTTATTTGTGCTATTTAACTAACCATCAAGGACTGTCTTCTCTTTTTAATTTTAATAATAACTGTAAAGCACTTCAAGATCAATACAATTGATCTGCAAATCGATTGCACAAATGCAACAAATTCAAGCACATTTTTAAAGAAGGGTTTTAGCTACAGAAACAAAGTATTTTCTACTCCGAACTTCACAGCAGGCACATCTGTGGTCTCATCTTTGATTTTGATACTGTACCATTTGGATCAGCATTTCAGAAAAGGACAACAAATTGAGGTTACCACAGCCTGTAGAATTTCTTTTCACAAATGCTGAGCAGTTGTTCTAACTTTTTCCTATGACAAGCTTTCTTCTTCCAGTTCTGCTTGGTCAGAGTTTCCAAATGATAACAAAAATTGGCTTGAGGGATACATTTCCCAAACAGATGATTTGCCTTCACTGGAAACAAAACTCTGGCTCAAAATACACACATTTGTGCAAAGTAGTTCCTGGTACTGCAGCTCTCACTCAGACACCATTCTCACAAACTCAGCTTTCAGGTCAGTACATTTATTAACCTCCAGAAAAAGTCAGAATAGCTTCTGCTCTTTGAACTTTATATGCAGCAGTCTTTATATTTTAACACAGATGCCAATGGTTACAGCACAACAGATGCAGAGCCAAGCTAGGACCTAAAATATATTTTTCTCTGCTGTCGTGGCAGCAGTTTGTTTTCCCTTAAAGCCCCAAATCCCTAATTCTTCAGACCAAGATACACACCCTGTCAATAAGACTTTAACTAGTTCACCAAAATTATTTTGGAAATGGCATTTTCTCCTATGGCTTAGTTAGAAGAAGTGAAGAATGTTTCTCAACCGGCTTCATTTATATATGTTCTTTTTCATCACGGATATCAATATTCAGTAGAAGAAAATTACTTTGCATTTATATTTAGCTACCACAATAGTGGTAAAGAGGAAGCTAGAATTATATTAAATTTCAAACCTCCCTCAATCTCTCAGTATTTCAGAAGGTTTTTTTTTGTTTGTTTGTTTGTTTTTTTTTTTTAATGTGCTTAAGGATGCCACCTTAGGGAAAGCCATCAATCAAAATCAACTTCTGTGTGATAAGGAAAATGGAGCATAACTCTTTTCTCTTCCCTCTAAGATTAAAAACAAACAAAAACAACAACAACAACAACAAACATTAGGACTCCTGATATTCAAGAAACACACCCATTTTCAGAATGTGAAGAAATTTTCCATGATAATGGCTCGAGTCTGGCTCTCATCAATATCTTCTCTACTATTCCATACTTATGTATTTAGAAGGTGCCCTCGGAACACTGGTGAACTTCAAAGAGTTCATCTCTTACCTGAAATGAAAAATCCCACTGCTTCTTCCAGTTAATTGATTCACAAGAAACAAATTTAAGTTTCTTGTAGCATCTTTGGATTTACATGCTTTTATTATCTCCTTGCTTTTAATTTTGAAGGATGGCTTGGAATAAAAAAGAAAAAAAAAAGTTTAATAAAGAAATACTTCTTTTCACATTCAGTTCTGATTATCCATTGTGTTCTGCTCACACAACTTCTATCTCATGGGTTATGTGCTGTAAGGTACCTCATTCTGATACACAAAAATGGATCAGGTTCTAAATATCTTTTTCGGGAATTTTTTACAAAACTTTGATTCCCAAAATTTCAGTTTCTGCTCTTCAGAACATTTAGTACAAAAAGGTCAGGAGCTGTCCTATTTCAATTACTTTTTTTTTTTTTTCTTTGTGATTCATGGTGGAGGAGGTCATTAGCTAGCAGATGAATTTTTCTTAGACCCTATTTCTACCTTCCATATGATGAGCTGATTAGTTCCCATGGAAGAAAAGGCCATACAAATAACCATACTAATCACTGGAATTCAGAAAGTTGTCCTTTTATAATCCGAAACTACTGTGTATCCAGGAAATCCTGCCAGACAGTCACTGTTTGCAAATGGTTGGAAAATGTGATTGTTTGCCATCAAAAACAGATGAAAAGCAGGATCTGGTTAAAAGACCAAATCTCTGCCCAAGCAAAACCTTTCCGAAATAAGGATACAATGTCTGCTAGCTGATAGTTGACCTCAGCTGAAGAAGGGTGACAGTTCTGCACTGGTGCTCACCGGTAATAAGTTGAGCATTTTAAAGTGACACCATGGTCTGAAATAATAGTTAGTTAGAAAGGAATTGTCAATTCTGACACTGTAGTAATATTCCAATCAAATACATTCTACTTGAAAGTAAAGCTATCTTTTAAAATTTTAAGTACACATGTGGACAAGCAAGATTTCCCTTAAGCTGAGAATAATGTACAAAAATATGACTTAACAGTATAGGTGCATCCCACTTATTTATAGTGGAGTGCACTGTTCAGTTAAGAATTGCAAACCCACACTTTTTTTGAGGATTACTGGTACAACTCTGAGAAGCTGCATATATTCTCAAGGAATATATTGTGTTGTATGTAAAAATAATAATGTTGTGATACTGAAGCAGCATATAGTTACTAAATTCTTACCAGTATAGACTCAGGGCCTAAGCCTATTTATTTAGTAATGCAAAAGAGAGTGACTGATCAGGTTATGTTTAACTTACATATTAAACCTGGTGAACAAATGTAATTTCTGGGGAAAACAAATAAGAAAAAAGTTTCCTATACTCAGGAAAAATGTGACAATCTTTTGAACATTAGAAGGCCGTACTGCAAAAAGTGCTGATGCTAATTAAAAAAATAAAAAGGCAGTGTTACAGAATTCTGTAAATTTCCTAAAGCTACAAAACAAACAAACAAACAAACAATCTGGTCTCTCAAATATGATTTTTAAAATATAGTAGAAATGAAGTATTTTGGATTAACTTCTTACCTGGAAAACAGTCTCTTTTCAGCTGGACTTATTAAATAAAGGTGCAATTATGTCACACTACAAATATTTTTGATAGACTGTATTTTAATTTAGTTCAAACCCTTAAAATCCTTCATGGTCTTTAAAAAAAAAAAACATAGAATTTGTAATATCCAAATTCAATAAAATATTAAATGAACTCTTAACCAAAATTAAACTCTGAAGAGGCAAAAGAAACTTTGTGAGATTGCAAGTAAAGATATGCCCTGCAAGGAGCTCTGTCATCTTAGTAAAGGTTTGTGATGTTATATTTGCATACTGAATTCAGAGGTGAGGAATAAAGCACTATTTTATATATATTTTAAATAAAATATTTTAAAACTGTTTAAAACTATTTTAAAATTAATCTGGTAAAATCTAATGATTTGTTGGTACTTTCACAATTTACAATAACAAAAGTATTCAGAATGTTACCTGTCTGAGAGGTAAGGACAATCAATCTGCATTGAATGATGACGCCAATCACACATAACTGGAGGGGCAACATGCAGACACTGCCAACCAGACCACAAAATGGAGGGAAAAAGGCCAGCTTACCTTGTGCACCTCACTTAAAATCTGCTCCAGTCTCACCCATCTACTGGGCTCAAGTGAGTATACATATTTTATTTTTTACTTTGCAATATCACAGTTATCTTCCACTACAAAAGAAAATATTGTGCTATTACTGTCATCAAAATTGGTGTCAGTACTTATACTAACTCCTGTTAGATAGACTGCATCATGTAATACAACATTATGTACTAAATTGTTAACATAAGGCATATAAATAAAAATGAATAGATACAGGAAAGAAACCAGAATTGCTTTTTTTTTTTTTTTTTTTTTTGTCATGGTTGCTGATTATTTTCTGTTTCCACAGACTCCTGATTCTGGGCAAAAGGGAAGCTGTGGATCCTCTCTTCGTCTTCCAGACTCTAAAGTCATAAAGGTCATTAAATAACCTGAGACAAGTAATAACTTAGTATTTCTATATGTTTATTCTTTCTCCCAAGCTTTTCTGTATGCTCTCTGGAAACAGTGCAACAATATTCTGAAGTATAAACAAGTAAACAAACAGACAAAAACCTACAATATTACACACCAAATTTTTTCTTACAGAAATCTTAAAAAATGGAAACCTGCATATTATTCTACCAAAAGCAAACATATGGTGGGAAAAAACAGAACAGTCTTTTGTCCATGTTCAACGTGAAATGAACATTGCATGTGACAGCTTCTGCTGCGATCCCCTAGACTTAATGAACAATCTACATTCCACCCAATTACTTGACTGAATGTCTCTGCTAAAAAAGAACCATTCTGTGCCTGTAACTTGCAACACTGTTTTGTCACCCACACACAAAAAAATATTATTTTAAATTAGAAGATTTTTAAGCTTATAGTTGTCTGACTGTGCCCTCAAATCAGAAAGCCAAATGATAAATTCCTTTCTTATTTTACTTGAGACACTTGGAACCTCAAAGCTGAAGGAAAACTTACAGATTCAGTCATTGTTTCACAGGCAATCCTCTCATAAAAAGAACTGCAAAAATTGAGAAAGTTTACAAGGCTATCCTTAGGACTCATGAAAGGGCACCACAGAAACCAAATTGTAGTTTGCAGTCAGTAAGGTATGAAAGCACACAAAGAGAAATGAAATTAAGTATCTTGCTATGTGTTAACTGTGAACTCTTCATCCTGTGCAGTGAATGAGACAACAAGCCAGGGAAACAATATGTGAGAGCTTAACTAAAGATAGCTTTAGCTATAGAGCTAAAGGATTTTACAAGGGGTCAAAATAAATGTTGCATAGGGAAATAAGAACTGGACCTAATGAAGCATCAGGAAGTTTCATGGAAAAAGAATGAGATTAATGGGTCTGGTTACTATAAACTTGAATGACTGAGATTCTTCTTGCTAGCGTTCAAGAAGCATTTGGATAATGCTCTCAAACATATGGTTTAATTTTTAGGTAGTCCTGTGTGGAGACAGGAGTTGGACTCGATAATCATCATGGGTCCCTTCCAACTCAGGGTATTCTATGATTCTATAAGAAAAAGGAGGGGAAAAAAGATGAGTTGAGATGTCATAACTGTTCAGGCACTAAAATTGCTTGCAAGCTAAACACACGTTTCAAGTCCCCCTGTTCTTTTTTCATGTAGAATGCAAGTCTGGCTTCTATTTCTAAAGAAAAAAAGTTGCTTGACATCTAGTTTGTAAAAAAGGCTTAAAATGCCAGCAGACTCTTCACAGTATAGTCAGCTGAAGACCAGAAAGTTTTTCAGTACACCTTGCAGCAAAGAAAATTAAGTGTTGATGAATTCAGTATGGCCATGACTGTACAAGTTATCTCATTTACTGGTGTATTTCATAGCAGACAGCTTGCTAAATCTACAGAGCATGAAGCACTGCCTACAAGGATGACAACTACTCTGTGTTTCACTGAGATACATCTGCCTCAAGAACCAATTCTGTAAGGGGCATCCAACAACAAAACCCCAGCAAGAGAATGGCATCTTTGGCAAAAACGAACAGTTCTGAGTTCAGTCCAACCATTCAGTTACAACCCTGTGCTGAGAGAACCAGTGATAGTTATTCCTAGAACAAGTGATTTTTGCAGATGTTCCTACAGTACATAGTTGTCTTAACAAAATGGTATTATTCAACATCAAAAAGAACCTGGACTCCACACGCGTATAATCATGTTAGAAGGCATGTCATTTATCAACTATGGATTTAAATTTGTAGTAATTTTTATGACCTAATTAGACCTGATAGGTGAGGTTTGACCACACAGAAAAGAAAGGCCAGTCCAAATTGTGTGAACTGAAGAACATGGATGTATGCCTAGCTCATGTTTAATGTGATTGCCATCTTGCTTTACATCAAGATTATTTTAAACAGATGAGCATTACACAAAAGTAAATGAAAGTAGAAGTGGAATGCTAGGATGCTTAATAATGCTAACAGATTAAGGACTAAGACACAGTCTAGTCATTACACCAAATCAATGTGTCATTTCAACAAAAAAAAATGCTATTTCGATCTCACAGAGATGTGAACCCCCCAAAATGCATCTGTTAAAGGTGACTCAAAATTAGTAAGAAAAGGGATCATATCCATCAATTTCAGTGGCAGTTTGATAAAAATCCTGCAGTCCAGTTACAACAATAACTAATCTTCTATTCACTTTCCAGTTGAAATAATCTTTCACTCACTTTCCAGTTAAAACCTCTGGGACTCGGCCAAATTCAGCTAGCTCCAGATCCCAATTAGTATTATAATTTCCCAGTTTACCAACAAAAAGACTATGGAAATAGAGTGTTGCATTCAATCATCATACAATGATGGACTGGAATGGAACACTGATGAGCTAGCTCTCAGTCCTGTTTTAACCACTGGAAACCAATATACTAAAATATATTAGAGAATTTTTCATATTGGACTAAAAATACATTACAAAATATATTAAAAGATGGTTTTGTCATCAACTTCTTATGCTTATTTAAAATGTTAACTATAAATGTGAGTTGACAATGAAGATTTATGTGTGCTTTGTTTTTAATTTCAAACATAATTAAAGACAATATTATCTTTATATTGGATAACTGGAACAGTATTTCTATTGCCTTCTTTGTGAAGATCCCTCTGGAATTACAGTGTCAAAGGAATACTAGAACAGAATAAGTCATTTGTAAACTGCTCATCTCTCAGCAGTGAACAACAACTTAAAAAAGATGTAATTTATGTAAAACTTCACTTATCGATTACAATTTGAATGACTGTCATAGAAAAGATTTCCCTTCTGACAGTATCTGAAACACTATCTACAAACGCAAGCTGCAACACTGACATGCATAACATGCAAACAAGAAGTCAGGCCAAATGCCATTTCTGTATCAGGTAGAACTTTTGCAGTGATATGCTCTTTCCCTGTGACCCTAAGAACAATTTCAGTTAAGACATTTTTTCCTGCTGTTCCTATTACAGTCACTAAGAAAACAAACAAACAAACAAACAAACTAGCCAAATGTATTTATTAGGAGAAAATTTGTGTTCTGTAGTCAAAAGCTTAAAAGCAATTTAGGAGCTTGGGATTAAGATGCTTGAGGCAGTTGAGCTGGCACTGGTCAAGCAGGTTGTCGGCAGTTACAAACTACCAAATGTATTTGAATTATTTTGTGCAATGAATCTACAAAGACTGTAAGCCAAGTGGTATCACTTCTTATTTGGACACAAATCTAAAGTTTCTTGCAGCATTACCACAAAGGTAGGTTTCAGAGACTTCAGCTCACTGGATCAGATTAATTTCTGATGGTTTTGCACTTTGCAAGCACTCTTTACAGTCAATATGATCTTCCCACTGAGTATTTATCTACAGAAGTAAAGACTGAATTGCATACTTTCAATATATCCATTTCACTATAGTTTTTAGGCAGTTCACCTCATATCTGTCAGAAGGTAAAACTGTGAGATTAGCAGAAGTCTTTTAACTTGACTTTTCTTAGGATGCATTCCTGTTACATTTCTAAGCTTCCACTCTCTGTCACGGGTATTAAACTAGAAGGCCTGATCTTTAAGTTTCATCAACACATGTTAAGGGGAGAACTTCCACCAACACACACTGCAGCAGGGAAGACTACTGCCACTGGGATAAAGAACAGTAACAGAGCTACTAGAGTGGAGGACCTGGCTACGCATGGCAAGGTGAGTACAAGACAGGTACCGGTGATACCCAAAAGTATCAATACCTCATCACTTACTAATTGCATATACTTATCATCATCATCCTACTGCAGTGGCTACTGTAGAATGTGATTTTTTATATTCCACTTTCCTTTCAGTGTGCGGTCATTCTGCTTTTTACAGGTGCAAAAAATGTCAGTGGGTATTTCCAGCAGGCAGGAAACCAGAATAGCAGATTGGCAGGCTTCTTTAATGCAAATCTGAGAAGAATTTGCCTTTAGGATTGACCTTTTCTACAGCAAAAAGAGCTATGCAGTATGTCATTAGTAACATGATTATTAATATGCAGACTTGTTTCAGTCTACTGAAATTAATTGGAACATCTTACTCATTAATCATGTAATTCCATTTCAAAAAAATCTCAAACTCATACATGGCCAGAAAGAATCTTCAACACAAATTTCTACATCTGGTGTTTTCTCTTGCTTAGAAAAATACTTAGTTATAGCCAGAATTTGTACCTGTCATAGTGCAGCTGCAGTACTGAACACCATTGATAGGTACCATAGCTCACAAAGAAGCAAAGACCGGATGTTTTCAAACCACATCCTGCTGTATTGAAGCTGCTTTAATTTGAGGTTTTCATATGTGCAGATCTTTGTTTGTTTGTTTTAAACAAGCTCATCTTGAATTGTTTTTCATGTGAGGTTCAGACAGCAGGAGGAAAACAGTAAAACTGTTTTTTTTTTTTTTTTTTTTGCTTTACAAATTACATTGTGAGTAATAGCATGCATTTCTTTTTCAGCCTGTGTTCTTTACAGCTTCCTGTTTTTTCTAGGAAAATGAATCAGACATTTGTTTCTTCAAGATAAAAAAGATGACTGGAAATACAGTTCTTAATAGAGGCCATTCTGACAGAAAAAGGAAACGTTCATGAGACAATATCCTCAGCAAAAGACATCTGTTTAGAAAAGCATACCAGACAGTATCCCATAACTACTATGATAAATGCAAACATATGTCTATACCTACAGGAAAAGTAGCACAGAATGGTAACTGGCCGTGCTCTTGTGTCTTAATTACATCTTCTTTGTTTTATATGCAAGATTATGCTTCTTTCTCCAATAATTTTATTCTCTGTTACAAGAAAGATCTGTGATAACTGCTAAAAAATAGCATATCAAAACGTCAAAATTTAATGGATGTTTTGGGAAGGTTTTGATTCTAAATATATGGCACCAAACACCATAAGCAATTACAGTGCCCAAATTTTGGCAATTGTTTGACAAGAAAATCAACACAGGTGGCTCCATATGATAATCTAGTGTGTCTCTTAAATACAAGTTTCTTTCTTTTGTTTGTTTGTTTGCTTGTTTTTTTTAAAAAGCAGACAATCAGACGTGAATAGGATTACTGCTTTTACCTTAGCACTGCCCCAGATCACACAAGAGCTGCTTTCTGGACGTGTATAGCTTATGAAACCACTTCTGGTGCCATAAGCTGTTCATAGATTTTTATGCTGCAATACTAAATAGTGACTTGTCACAGCAGCATTAAACTGCATCCAAATTGTTGCCAGTGGAATGCCATAACAAGTCTGTTTCTATGAAACAATTCACATGAAACAGTAAATCTAGCTGTTGATATACGTAAACAGTATTTAAGGAACCATAGTTAGATTGTCCCTCTGTCTTCAGAGAATATTCTACCACAGGAAGAAAATATACCTAATAATAAGAACCATTGTCACTGCAGATGACTGGTTAAGAAAACATTCCTCTAGTTTCTCTACAGATTTGGGTGACTATTAGCATGTACTAAGAATTAGCCTCTTCTTTACAATTTATGGACTTGAAAAGAACTGCAAAGTTATTTGAGAAGCTGCCATATACTGAATTATGGTATACAAGTAGAACATAAATTTGTAGGCTTCTATATCATAATGTAATATGTTCATTATGTACAAAAGGAAAGAGACTGCAAAAAGTCAGGATATTACCCTCCTATCTGAAGTTTCTGCAATTGTCTTAACAGGAAGAGCAGGCTTAAAAAATAAAGCATTTTTTACGAAATATTAGATTATATGTGTTATACAAAGGAGTTATCTCTAATAAAAGGGGACTGGACTAGATTCCAACTACATCCAATGTTTCTACAAAATGGCAACAGTAAATCAGAATTTACATTAAATAGTTCCATAACATATTTTTTTTTTTCCAAAATTTTGTCAATGAATGAGATTTCCCATTCCCAAGAACACAAGGTAGCTTTTTTGTCATTATGTTTGGTTGTTTGGTTGGTTTGGTTTGCTTGTTTTTGTTTTTGGTTGGTTGGTTGGTTTTTATATATTGTCATAAGCAAACAAGGTTGACAAAACACTCCTGTAATTTGTTTACATGAAAAAATAAGTTTTCAAACTTCTGGTCTACACTTAATTTTTTGGGAAGCTATAAAAGTCTCAACTGCTTATTTGAAATTGGATGACACTTTCCATCTCATTACAGTCAAGTCCATTTTAATCTCTTCTTGTCTTAGCACTGCCTTCAGTGTCTAATGCATGCAAAAGAAAAGCTGGAGAATGTGCAGCTGTAAGTCATAATGCCTGATGATACTGTGCTGATTTTAAAGATGGAAAATTTACATACCTTTTTCATTTTCATTATTTCTGCTTTAAAAGCAGTTGTCTTTCCAGTTAAAGAAATCTCAGTGAAGAAGCCCTCACAGTTCAGTAATTTTACCACACTTAAAAATTTGAATGAGAAAGAATTGTATATGCTCACAGTTTGGATAATTAATCTTGGGACAAGCAATTCAAGTTATTCAGACTAACCAGCTGCTGAAGCATTTTGCTTTTCATTAGCTTTCATTAAGGTAATACAGCAACCTATGATGAGAATTTAATGTTTTCTTCACCCAAAAGCAGTGTGATGGTTGGTCCCACACCTGCAGGTGCACCTGCAAGGTGAACCATGCTCCAATGCAGTGGTCAGCCTTAAACCCCTCTACACACCTGTATCACTGGCTCGAGATTCTGCTAGCAGGGGTCCATACTTCATGTACTTCACAGCGCTAAAATGGTATTTGCTCTTGAACCTAGAGAGTAAAACTTCTACACATATTTTTATTCTTTTTCATTCTATTTTTATTCTTTTTTTACTCAAATGCTCTTAAGAAGTCCAATATAATTGTTTCTGTTTAAAAGAAAAATCTGTAGAATCAATTAGAATAAGTATTTCAATAGTGTACCTCTCAATAGACTATTTACTTAATCATTAAATTCAGGAAAATTACCAAGCATTTTTGAAGTCCCTTTTCAATGGTCTAATACAACTACATTAATTAATTATAACTAGTTCCACAAAATCAGGTGCTCTGCCTATCCTAAAAGAGCAATGCTGTTCTCACGAAGCGCAATACTCCAAAAAAGAAAATATACATTTGTTATGTGCATACTTGCTATGTTTATGTGTTCCACCTCTGAAAGAAATCCACTGAAAATACGAAGAATATAACATACAAAATTCTGAGGTGAGAACTACTACAGCATCCTAGGAATTGATTTTTTTTCTCACAATAAAATCAAACCTGGGGAGGAAAATATCCTACATTGTAATCATTGTTAAACAGAAGTTATCTAACAGCATGATACAGCTGGGTGAGACAAATGGAGGCACTGGTGAACAAAAACAGATTATTCATAATGTCAACAGTTATTTAAATTAACTTTGAAAGCCAAGCACATGTGGTTAAAGTCCTAGCCAAGACGCCTCCATGCTGGGCTGGCTACTAAACACATCAGTACAAAGATCTTCTTACTTCAGCTGCTTGTAGGAAAAAATAGTCATTATTTTGGGTACTTAAAATGGAAATTCCAAAAATAAATTCACCAAAATAAACCTCTGTCTCACATTAGTAAGTGTTAAGCACTTACAATATGAACTATCACCTACAGAAGTCGTGGAGAATTTACCACCTCAGACCATGAACTACCCTCTACAACTATGAAAACCGTTTAGTGATTAGAGAAGCCTTATTTGGATTAGATGAGGAATATTGGCAATATCAAATTATAAACTGAAATAAAAGCTTGAACCAATACATGGAATATTAAAAAAGGATAAAAAATGCTTTTGTTGATCCTTCACAGCTAGTGGAGAAATACATTTTCACTCAGTCTCTAAAATCATCACGTCATTTACACACAGACTCCAAAAGCAAAGCAAAGCATAAAGTGCACTGTGAGGGCATCTGCCACACTGGATAGAGCACATTGGCATTCTGTTAGGGAACTGACAGGCTGGAATACAAATTCTCGAAGGGCATTCCTGACTTCCACATCACACTCTCTCTGCTTTTGGAGGGGGAATCGAAGTCCAGACACGGTCACTGGCAACCAGCTAGGAAGCCAACTGCTCAGAGCACAGAAGGAAATGCTGAGAGCTGGAGCCCACAGGGGAGTCACTCCACTAGGGCTCTCCATACACAATTCTGATTTGTGTGCTTTGAGCTACGGTCATCTAGTCCTTCTTGAGTAAGGACACGAGAAGAACAAGTCCATCAGTTCTAAATGTAATGTTATGGGACTGTTTTCTCCTGGGAAGAGTTGAGGGGGACCTCTTTCTTTTAGAAGGCATATTCTCACTGACTCACTTGCTCCAAGCACAAACAGCAGCACACCAGCAGGGTCCTGACACACTGCACTTGCCACCTGCAGTGTGACACGCTCCCTGTCCTGCTGTCCCTGCACGAGAGACACAGGGCTGTGTTGGGCAGCGCAGTGGGGGCTGCTGTGAGCCCCAGCTATGGCCCTGCAGGGCAGCCTGTCCCTGCACATTGTGCTCTTAGCTCCATCCCACCTGGGCCACCAAGCACGCTTTGCATCATTCACTTCATGTGTTTGTAAAGCAGCAGGGTCTGGGTCCTCTCCTTCTGGACTCAATCTTGACAATGCATAGTTAAATTCCTACTCACAAGAGTAGTCCAAGCCTCAATTGCGGATCTGTAGGATCAAAATTCTCATTTCCAAGAACGGAAACCAGTACAACAATCACTTAGACAATTTCATTTCACAAAGCATCTTTTGCAAAAAGAGATGGTTTTGTACCAGCAAGTTACCTAATTTGATATTTTGCAACCTTTTTTTTTTAGATTGTAGGCATGATAAAGACACTTAAAATATCCATCAGAACAGCTAAGCTCCTTCCTTTTCATTGCATCAACTTGTTTTTCTTCCACTGACTTATAAATAGTCATAAAAGAACAAGTCCAACAGCACTTTTCATACAAGAAAGCCTGCTGAAATTGTCTTAAAAAAAATAAATCAAAACCAAAACCCTAAGCCCTGAAATGAACTATTTGAACTATTAATTCTAAAATAAAACATTTGTCCAGTTATGTGTGGCTGCGTGTAACACTTAAAAAATGATCTGTTGCTTGATGTCTCAGACTTCTCAGAGAACTTTATTTTCCCTGTCCAGACATAAATTAAAAGCAAGGGAAAAGGAACAATAACAAGCATTCCCAAGGCTGGAAAAAAGTACAGAATTTTGGCTGGGTGACCTTCAGCTGAGGCTCCACTGCAGCTGATCACATCCACAATCCTTGTACCAGCAACTGTCTACAGAGGCCTTTACAAGGCTGTCATAACAACTTTGAAACAGACCTTTTAAAGTTCTTAATCTGTTTGGGGGCAGGAGGGGACCTAGAGCAAATCATAAATGAAAAAAATGTAAACAGAACATAATCAAAGTAAAATCAGTACCTCCAAAAATTTTAATAAACAGGAGATTTATTTATTTTTAATTGGAAATGTGCATTTTTTTCCTCTCTCTTTTAATGTGCCGACTGATTGAAGATTTTTCTGTTTTCATATTTCATAAAAGACCTTCAAAAAGGTCTTTTTTTTTTTTTTTTTTTTTTTTTAACCCTGGGAAACTCAGAGATCTCAGAAAATGATCTTTCCTAGCTTTCAGAAGATACTTTTGCAACATACAGACCTTCACTGACTACCCTCAGTGTTGAATCTTCAACAAAACCTTAATTTCTCCTAAACATGTTTTTTTTAAATGTTCCACTTTCAGTGAGTTGTAAATAATCACACTAGAAATCTCTTTTATTCAGCTTTACATTGTCCACTCTTTTGCAGTGGCATAATGTCATTGATTCTCCACCACCACAAAGTCTTTCAGTAGCAGGTTAAATCAAAATGCCTATTACAAAACATGAACAAAGAAGCAGAACCCTCGGTCACCCCCTCTCCCCCCCAAAAAAGGTGTTTTGTCTAAAATTACAATCTAACACTTGGGTGACATCAGGGCTGAGATACAGTGATGGCAGCATCTGTGAAAAATCATCCCATAACTGGGGAAATCTTCACTAAAGAACTAGCTGTCAGAAATGCCAGCTGTACCTGATGTAACATGAAGGGATGTAAAAGTCTTTGGCATCCTGACACCACTCCTGCCCGCATGGCTGCCTCCTCACTCGCAGGAGCTGCAGGTTGCACCTACACGTGTTTATTCAACGCATGAAAATCTGATCCATGGTTTCCAGAGTAACTTCACATCACGTCAAATCCTCATTTTTGATGTATGCCTGTGCAATTGTCACTTATATTTGAAAAACAAACAAATAAACAAAAAAACCCTCACCTCTCAAGACAAAAACCATTACACTTCTGTTTGAATACATATAGTAGAATGAGTAAAATGTCAAAAGTGATTATGAAAATGTAGTGTCAAAACCAAACATGAAATAATAAAAAAAAAACTTTTTTGAAGAACTCCCACGCTAAATCCTGCTCTTGTAAGCTCAGAAATGTTGACCTTTTACTACATTCCCCACAAAGCTGTACAGTGATGACCACACAGTGCAGGCTGCAGTCATTTACTGATGCAAAGTCTGCTTTTGTGTGAGTCCCCAAATATCCAACCTAGGTGAACTGTGGCTCTGGCCAGAGGCTGAAGAGAAATGCATCCACAAAATGTACCTACTGGAGTGGCTCTAAAATCACACAGAACAAATGCTGAGATTGGAGAGGCTACTTTTGTCCAAAGTGTCCAACTAAGAAGACAATCCAAAGCCTTTCTAAGTGGTAATTACGTTTACTCCTGAAACCCTTGAAAATACCGTATTTTGAGAAAATTCTGAAAACAACATTCACATCTGCACCTTGACATGTGCAAAAGTCTGCTTAGGCAAAACAGTTACACAAATCAGATTTTCTTTCTTTGTTTCCTTCTTTTTTTCCTTTTCTCTTTCTTTCTCTCTTTTCAGAAAAGGAGGCTCTAAAACCACCAAACCAAAAACAAATTGCTTTTTGGGCAAAGTGGCCTTTGAAAATATGGTATGCAGATCTAACACACTGTAGTCAGTGAAGCTGCCTTCTTCTTAGGTCTGTAAATTCTGTTCTATGGAAGCTTTGGGGTGTAGACTGTAGCTTGCACAAACTATTCATTTGACAGAAGACTTGCTTCATTCTGTGACGCACTATTGCTCACCAACCAATTGCTGAAACATAGGAATGTAGAGCATTTAATAAAAACGCCAGCAACTGAGAGACCAGGAAAGTTGAACACAGATGGGAAAAAAAGGGATTACTTGTGGTGCAGGGCAAAAACTCAGATGATCTGTGGAAGCATCTTTCTACGCATAAACCTGAAGGGCAGACGGCATATTGAGCCCAAAAAGGACTAGGGACAGAATGGTACCTGATGAAAAGAAAGGAGCGTTCTGGCCAAGAAAGCAGTGAGGTGCCTGCAAACAGAACATTGGGTCTGGGTAGACAACTCACCACCGCAGGCATACTACGCCCAGGCTGCAGCCCTGCTCCCCCTACACGAGGCAGCAGCTGCTGAAGCACAAGCCACTGGCCACCAGAAAGCACAGGACAGCCAGGTCCTTCCTCTTCACCTCCCCTTTCCATCACAGTGCTTTGTGGCAGCACTTACAGGCATTACTTCAGTTTTAATGTGGCACGTTCTGCTCAGCTCTCTAAGCAGGCATTGCTCTGTTCGCTCCCAGCAGCTTCAGTCACACCCACCTAGGAAATGGCCAAAGGTAGGGAACAGGGAACACTGGTGCCGTCCAGCACCCTTGAGTCCCACGTTACCTGAGTTCATACAGTAGTTGCAGGCATTATCTCTGGGTCTGGGCTTTGACTTAACCAAATGCAACAAAATCCCCCCAGAACAAACAAAAACCCGACCACCCCAACACTCCCCCTCTTTCTGAAACGAGGGGGGGAAATGCCACAAGACTGTATGTTGAAATTCAGCGCACATGACGTTTCCTTTGGATCTAATTGCTTCCACACAATTTTCATCTGCTAGTCACGCTAGGTCCCAGAGCACAAAATATTCTGTTACAAAGGAGCTCTTGTCCTCCTCCCACCTCCATAATCAAAGTGCAGGATATGTGGCTAAAACCAAGCAGAGCAAGTGAAATAAACAGGTTTCTACCTTCATCCAGAGCACCCAAGCAGGAGGCAAGCCCAGGCCATACTGCCAACTCCACCAGGATGTGAGGGAGCGAGCAGTGTGGGCTGGCGAGGACGGGCTGCGTACAGCAGGCAGGCCGAGAAGCAGCTGGCTCTGCATGCTGACCTCTATTTGCAGACTGTGGAGTGGAGATGGTTAGGGCAGGGCAGGTTGTCTTCTAGATGCTGCCTACAGCAGCTCACAAACTGCATGAAAACAACTGGCTGTTCCTACTTTGGAGCAGTCCAAACCATTCATAAAGCCAATTCCCCTGTAGATGTTTCCAGAAAACATCTACTGGGGAAAAATGTTCTCATGATAGCATTAACACCTGATTCTACACCAAGATTCATTCCATACACCACAATTCTATCATATCTTTCTAAAGTACACTAATTGACATTCTTTTCTGATGATTTATGCATAAAGCAATTGTATTTTAATCTTGTATTATGAAATGGATGTGTGATTGTTAGCATCTGTTAATGAACAAATGACGCTGGGTTTAAAACTAAGGTTTTAAAACTAAGGGTTTAAAACTAAGACTAATGGGTGGATTTAAGACAAAATTCACTAAACCATTGCACTTCTCTGCATGAAAAATAATTGTTCACTGATAAGCTTAAAAGTGTACATCAGTCCAATACAATCAATTTTACATGAACACAACAGTGTCTATAGAAGGGTTTTCATTGTTTTCCTAAATTACTTAGGAGTATGTATATTTAAATTTAATACAACTTTGGTGTCTGGACAACCCTTCACAACAAGTTTCTTATATATTTCTTCAAAGGAACCCTTCCTGGCAACGCTTCTAAAGTCAACACAGTCTTGCATTAAGCTTTCTTTGCTGACACTTAACAGCTGACTAAGTGAAAATGTAGATCATATCCTAATGCAGAAAACCCAGGAACCCTGCAAAAGGAACACATCCTCAAATCAATTTTATTCTAGATCTGCTTCCACCCTCAGACTTTATTAAGTGCAACATTTTAAGCACCATATTAACCAGCAATTTTTATTAAGCACTGCAGCTGATGTGATTTTAGAATTTGAGAAAACAGTAAGAAAAGACACTATCTTGGATTAGAAAATGAATAATTATCAACTGTCATTGAAAACTGAACTGCAGCCACTCCTACTATTTGGATGGTATTCCTACCATCCCCAAATTCAGAGGGAAAAGGTGACTTACAGATCCTTAGTGTTTATTTATTTATTTATTTATTTAAGAGGGGCTATAATGTCAACAGAGAAATTAGGTTATTTTTTTTTTAATTTCAACGGTATTTTATAATTTTATATCAAAAGAAGTTATTTATTTATCCATGTCAAAATTTCCTCCAGTGATTCAGTCTGATTTTAAACAATCTATTCCAACCTTTTATAGCTATCAATGGAGAGAGACACTTTAATTTCCACAAAGTTAAGTCAACATATAACTTTTTTTTTAACCTCACTGTAAATTGAAAGCATAAGCCTGGCAGATTTTCCTGTTAGTATTCAAAACAGACACTTTAAAACAGACCATTACAATGAGTGTCAGTAAACATGATCCATTGCTTCAGCTGAAGCAGATCTGCAAGAATCAGTCTACAATGCGATACCTTATAACTGCTCTTTTGACTATCTTCAGTCAAGATCTAAAATAGACACCTATAAGTCAGTAGGATGTGACCTAGCTCTGAAAAGAACCATCCAAAGATCCTAGAAATAATTTTTCATATTTCACTGGGTTTCTGCTACAAGGTCATTGTTTAAATAACTAAAGCTGTATGCTTGACACATTCATGTACCTTTGCATATAATGACTACAAATGCAGTCACAGCCAAAAAAGAGTGTTTGATCCAAAACGAAAAATTTGAATTCATAAGCCAAAATGTGGTCCATTATTATGTAGTTTTTTTTAAATATGCATATTAAATTACAAAACTCTTAATCTACTAAGCTACTGGTGTTTCCCCACTTAGTTTGAATGCTCGAAGTTTTAAAAGCAATCTGAAAATACTAATTGTTGCCTCCTGCCAGCAAATGAATGCTTAAACTTGTTCTTGACTTTTGAATTTAAAAATACCATTTGGTTAAATAATGATCATAGTTCAATAATTATTAAAATGTCAGCTAAAGAAAAATACAAAGATCAGATATTCTAACACGCATGGCTCAGATATGATGTCCTGCAACCAGCTTTTTAATTAAAAAAGTTTCACCACATCACATCTAGGATCACATCTAGTATGACAGATAAGAACCTGAAACTTCCTGTTAAATGGCAGGACCTTCAGTTCACCGCATTCAGTAGAATGTCAGTGAAAATAGGAAGCACTCGTCACTAAATAAGCACCGTTGTGCTGACAATGATGGTACAGTCTGAATTTTGAGTTGCATCAATTTTACAACAGACATGATTTAACTCCTTTCTAAGGTAGAGATATGCAACTCCGAATATAGTCCAAACTTTTTCATACACCAAATGTGACTTTTTGGCTTGATCACCTGAAAAAAAAAAGTGAATGGCTATGCCCCACTTCCAAAAAATAGGCTAGCAAGTGTACTCACTTAAGGGAAACCGGACTTTAAAGATTACGCAAAATGCAAATTTTAACTAATGAAACAGTTCAGCCATTTCACTTTAAGAGAAGCATCTAAGAAGAAAAAACTACACCTGTCTCATTTCCAGCAGCAAAACTTATCCAAGCTTGCACTTTGTGCGTAAAGTAACAAAACCAAGTCGATTTAATTTATTGTCCATGCAGTTGTCCATTTTAACTGACCTTTATTTCCCAGTATTTTTGCTTCCATATACTCATTTGATAAAAACACAAATATATTAAATTATTGCAAACCTTTTTATGTGGAATCTATTGCGGGTCTAATACATAGCACCAAATATGGAAATGAATCTATTAAAACTTCCAAATCAAAAAGAGAAACTAAAGAAAAATAAAAAATAAAAATAAAAAATAAAAACATCATGTCAGTAATGTTCCATGATGTACTTAGGAGCTAGTCATACAGAACTTTTCTTTGAAAGTGTATATACTCTGTTTAAATACATTTATATATGTATTCATATACACAACAAATACAGTAATTAAATCTTATATAAAAAGTCAAGATGTACACGAAATATGATTGCACTGAGTACAAATATATTAAATTGAGAAACTTAAAGCTGTGATGGCTGAAATGTAAGTTCTGACTGGAATCATAGGTATGCAATTCTAATGACGCAGAACAGCCTGAAAAGTAACAGCTTGGATATGGCCTGGTGTCTGTGGCTTTTATTAGTCTGTCCCAGTAATGACTTTCAGTATCAGCAGTGCTTTAATAAAACTTATTAAATATTCTTGTGATTACCGATTCTGCTTTTCAACTGTAATTTTTTTTAAAAAAGGTGCCTAGTTTTTGGAGCATACCCAAATTTAGTTAGATGCCTACCTTATAAGAAATTTAGACAATATTTAGTGGTGAAATAAGACAGTTATTCCTTAACAATGTATAAGGTGAATTTCTGAAATCCTTCTCTCTTCTGTTGGGCACAAATCCTATCAAGGATGATGAACTAACTAGCAAATTACTAGCAAAAGACAGCTTTCAAATTCTATTGGTTTTCTTGCTTGCATATTGTACCAGATATTATTAAATCAAATATGCTAATTAATTTATAATTCTGAATTTTTTTTTTTTTTCCTTGTATTTCAAATGTTCATTCGCAGGAATTAAATGACCTAATTGCATATGTCTGAAGAGTTCTGGTGTTCATCCTCCCTCCTACCTGATGGCACTAGAACTCCTCTAGACGAAGCCCAAGCCCTCAAGCTTTGCCAAGAGTGAGGTCTGGCCCAGTCTCAGAACTGAGAGGCCAAAATTGCTCCATACATCATGCTGGCCCTGTATAAGCAGGGAGCCAATTCTCAGCTGCACAAAAGTTAAGGAAGTTCTCTGGATTTATAACAACATTATTAAAACAGAATTTGAACCATGGACTCCAGTTAAAGGAGCAATCAGATAGCACTTTAATGCTGTCAATCACAGCTTGCAAATTTGGTTTTGATGTGTACATCCCAAAACTTAGAACTCCCTACAAATCTTTAAAATGAGGCAGAAAGGTGAGCTATAGTTGAATTTCCATTAAACAAACTCATATTTTATCACAGCTTTCCTGTCTGTTAAGAACTTTTAAAAGTAAATATATGCATCAATACCATACAGATGTCATAAGTAGCAATGCATCTCAAAACTGTCTTGTGCAGTATAGCTTATTTTTAACAAAGGAATACTGGCGAGGAGAGCAGTTTGGGCAGCAGGTGTAAGGAGACCACCAAGACCCCACCTGAGCAACCACTAATACGGGGGAAAAACACAGTCCAAAGCATGCATGAAATGCTCTGAAAGCTCTGTTCTTTTGCAAACACCTCTCTACAACACACAGCACCAAGAACAGCAAGGATGTGTGGCTTCTTGGTTGGCACTGTTTTTCTACTAGGACCAAAGGAAGCTACACTGATGTGAGCCCCGCCTTCCAGGGTCTGCCTCATGCCCATTAGTGGTTGGTCACAAATGTGGACCAATACCGTGTCATATGAACAGATGAAGATGTCAATTTTTTCATCACTTTTCAACTCAGCAGGGTAACAGTCTCATTCATGCACTGTCCTTCCCTTCTCCCGCCTGTACTGTATGACCAGGTTCCAATGGTGGAGAAGTCCCTCTGCCCCGCAGCACTGAGCGCAAATCAATGTGAAAACGATCGCGACCCTGCAGAACTAACATCAACTGCTCTCATGGAAGGGTTGTATTTGGAAACCAGCTGGGAACTTCAACTATTTTATTTGTTCTGACATTTACAGGGGAAAGAAAAAATATATTTCCATAGCATTTATATTATTTTTTGTCTCAATGTTCTGCTGAATCTGTTCAGTAATATAAAACTGACCATGCATCAAATCAAGCTTTTCCACCAACAGAAACTAGCAGGAAAAACTTTGAACACGTCAAGCAAATCAAACACTGAAAGTGATTAGCCTTCTTCTCCCTTGAACAGGATTTTATTGGCAAATATGTCCTGGTATGGCAAATGTTCACTGTAACATTTAAAAAAAAACACACAACACTGTATTAAAGATAACAGCCGCAACAAGTTTCACAAATCTGTTCAGTGCAAACACTGTACGCTCTATATTCTGTTTGCCTTCTGGAATGAAATCACACCCTGATCAAGAAGCACTGTACACACACTGAGAAAACATTAAAACTTAAGTCTTCGCATTTGAAATATGAGGTTGCAGCACCTAAAAACAAATTGGTAGAAAGTAATACTTGAAAAATTCTTTTCACTGAATATGTGTACACAGCTCAGCATGTGGATCGATACGCAACTGATATTCCCACTTACCAACGTAAGAGCTACACAAGGCAGTTTGCCTGTCTTTCCAGAAATCCTTTTTATCAGAAATAAATCACACTTATTTTTTTTTTCCAGGCATGCACACAGAGAAGAATGCTTTAGATAACATTGCTGTAAGCGAGTGTGTGTTTATTAGTCTGTTTTCCATCCCCCACTTCTGTGGCTTGGTATTTAATTACAGGGTGGAGTGGTCCCCAGGCTACTTATGTTTCTTCCAGCCACGGCCAGAAAACTTCTGCAGGAACAGACATGCATGAGTGTTATCACGACAAGTCCCGGCTGGTTCCTGGTCAACAGCACTAACCGTGGCTCACCACTGACTGAGAGGACGACTGCTACCTTCTTCTAGTAGCTCTTGGAAACAGGTTACACGTTCAAATAAGAGAAACTGCTTGCTAAACTTCAGCAGACCTTAAAGGCTTTAACAGGACCTAGTCTGGCTATGTGCTCTTCATTTCCTTCTAAATTTTCTTTTGCTAATGACTATTGAACAAATCTTTATCAGTATGCCTGATTTTTTTTTTCAACAGACACCACCTCATTTTTTCAACAGACACAACCAGATAGGATTTTCAAACTCATTGTCTGATGTGAACCCTACATAATATTGCAGTTTTAAATGATGCTTTCCAATTAACAATCTTAAATTTCCGCAGAAAATGCAATTTTCAGCTGAAAAACATTACATAGCTTGCAAAACACTGCAACTCAAACATGACCATTTCATAGCTAAGTATTACCACTAAGTGCACCGAGTTATAAAGAAATACTTTATTCCAATTAATTTTTAAAGAAATGAGAAAGGCTCTGTTGGATCAATAAAACTGGGGAAACTATATAGACTAATTTAGATAACAAATGACACACACAACTAAACATTATTTTATATTAAAAAGGATATTGTTAATCTGAGTATTACTGTTGACAGGATATGGGAAAAATAGGAAATATGCTTTGGGTTTTTATCCATAGCTATTTTAACGAGGGACTTGCATTTTTTGGCCTAAACAACAAGAATTCAGCAGTTTGGAAAATGCCATCTCTGTGCCAGAAATGTGTAGTGGGTGAAGGTGAAACCACTTGAGCGCATTTTGATGTTAGGCAAAACCTGAATTGGCAGATGAAGATTATGTTATCTGATATTCAGTCAGAGTTTGAAAACACTTGCTGGTCGAGTCCTAGCAAGAATTTATGTAACATATTAGTTTGCAAGCAATCTGTCACGGTGCTCCTATCAGCAAGCTTCCTCTTCGCTGTCGTGCTCTACTGAGAAAAGCGCACCCAAAGTACGGAGCAGCAACGTCTCATTTACGTGATACACCAGATTAACGAAAGACTCATAAATCCGGATCCTGGGGAGCGTCCCCCCGGTACTACAAACCACACACACCGGCGTACAGAACGGCAGAACGAGAAGGAACGCGTTTTCGTGCTTTGCTGGTAACTCGGGGTGCGAGAGGCAAAGACCCAGACCCTGTAGGGAGCAACTCGAGCTTTGGGCTCCTCGCGGGTTCCACTGCCGCTGGGCACAGAAGGCGGCCCACAACCCTGCTGGCTGCGGACTTTCCCGCTTTTGTGAAAAACGAGCGCCCTGCCCTCGCGGGGCCGCCACGCGCTGCCCACGTGCCGGCTGTCGCGCCCGGCCCGAGGGAGCTCCGCGGCCCCGGCCCCGGCCGCTCGGCTGCCGCCGGGTGAGCGCAGCGCCTCCTCGTCCGCACCGGCGCCGGGGCAGGGCGACAGGCCCGCCCGCACCACGGCACGGCCGCCTTGCACCCGTCGCGGTCGCAAACCGTCTTCGGGCCTACGGAGCTGCTTCCCACCGAGCTCCCGACGACGCCAGCGGGACGCTCCGGCCGGGGCCGGCCGGCCGCCGTGCCCCGCAGCGCGGGGCCCTCCCGCGCCCCACCCGCACGGAACCCCCGCACGCAGCTCCGTAGGCCCGAAGACGGTTTGCGACCGCGACGGGTGCAAG
>NC_048901.1:25644540-25699867 GCF_011077185.1 Oxyura jamaicensis | reverse complement strand
CCTGCTCCGCCACACCGGGAAGCCGCCCGCGGCCACTCCCCCCCGCGCCGGGCCGGGCCGGGCCACGCCGGGCTGCGGCGGGGCGAGGGACGCGCCGGCCCCCTCCGCCCGCCCCCCGGCGGCCCGGCCCTCGCCCTGCCCCGCCCCGCCTGCGGTTATGCAACGGCCTGGGAGACTTCGGGTCCGCGGAGTGGCCGCGGGCGGCTTCCCGGTGTGGCGGAGCAGGCCCGAGGGGCATTCCACACAGCCGCGCGGGCCGGGCTCTGTCAGCGCCACTGCTCCCGCTCCGGCCGCCGCCTCTCCCGTCCCGCGCGAAGTTCGCGGAGGCCCTCAGGAAGGCGGGGCCGCGGCTGGGCCGCAACCTCGGTGCCCATGGCTCCGGTGCCCGCCGGCCTGGCCCCGTCCCACGGCCGCCGCGAAGGGCCCGCGGGAGCGGCTGCTCCAGGCCCCGGCCCAGGCCCGCTGCACCCTCCTGTCGTGCCCCAGGGCGAAAAGCGTCGCCTTCGTGTTCAGGGATCCGTCGGGCATGTTGTCTCCTCACATAACCGAGAGAACTGTCAACCTCGTTAGCTTTGTTTTTAATCGTTCAGGAAATTCACGGGTAGTATTATGTGATCAAAATGATGCTTAACTAAGCTTGCTCATAATAGCAAGCATAAAAAGCAAATCGTAGCATAATTTAGTCATGATCTGCCAATGGGGACACGTAACAGTGGAGGTGAAAAGGAGCAAACGTTCATGGTAACATGTACTACAACTACTTTGTAAATGAGAAAAGGTTTAACCCTTTGCTGACAGATGTGAATCTAGCAGAGTTGTCTCATGAATCTTTCCAACTTCTTTCTATTTGGATCTGTTCTGACTACCTGCTCACTGTCCAGTAAGTCTAAGCTAGAAGCCAAAGCTGAGATCAGTAATTCAGTAGCTGCATCTGTAAGGAATAATGTCACAAACTTTCCAGCTTCAGTGCTGATTTTTACAATAGGAAGCATACAGTGTCTTTATGACTGCACATACAGAGATACTGCACATTGGCTGTACTTACACAGAGCTTTTTTCAGTAATACATTTCTTCATTCATTTTGTTTCAGTAATTTGGACAGAGACCAGGCAATGCTGGTTGGTAAGAACTAAGAACACATCCTCCTCAGTAATCAGAATCTATATTAGAAAAATTTCAGGTAGGTCTCCCTCCCTCCCTCCCTCCTTCCCTCCCTCCCTCCCTCCCTCCCTCCTTCCCTCCCTCCCTCCTTCCCTCCCTCCCTCCTTCCCTCCTTCCCTCCCTCCTTCCCTTCCTCCTTCCCTCCCTCCCTCCTTCCCTCCCTCCTTCCCTTCTTCCTTCCCTCCTTCCCTCCTTCCTTCCCTCCTTCCTTCCCTCCTTCCCTCCTTCCTTCCTTCCATTTTCCCTCTCCCTCCCTCTCCCTCCCTCTCTCTCTCCCTCTTTCTCTCTCTCTCTTTCTTTCTTTCTTTCTTTCTTTCTTTCTTTCTTTCTTTCTTTCTTTCTTTCTTTCTTTCTTTCTTTCTTTCTTTCTTTTTCTTTCTTTCTCTCTCTCTCTCTCTCTCTCTTTCTTTCTTTCTTTCTTTCTTAACTGATCTTGTGCTTGTTTCTTTACTTAAGAAGTATCAACTGTTCTGAAATTCACTTGGCTTCTCCCCCTTAGAACTTGTACCCAGCTCTTGAATGTTCTTTGTCCCTTGATCAGTGTTACATTGAATATTGAAAATGTAGTTTTTGAGATTCAGAGTGTAAGCCTGTACATAAACTCTGGATTAGGATCAGCTCTAAGGAACATATCTTGCTTGTGTGTTTCATCATTTCCTTGCTTCAACAAATATTCTGTCACTTATTTATTTTTTCTTACACTTCCTGTTCATGTTTCCATTGACTAGGCAGATCTCCTCATATTTTTTGCCACATCTGCTATATTTCTGGTCAGGAAATCCAGTACTCCTGAAACTTGTTTATGTTTCCCTTCCATGAGAATTTTCCATGCTATCTTTTGTACCATTCTTCTAGTGTTTCCTTACTGGGCTACTTGCTAGCATTTTATTTGCTCAGACAGCTGTGCTAATTACAACACCTGCTCCAGGGTTATGCAGATATTCCATATGGTATTTTTTTCTGCAATTTCCTTGTTTAAAACTCCTGGATATTAGATGATTGTCTATGTGCATATGTGGTCTATTGTACAGATAATGATCTGAACATCAGTGCTTTTTCATACAGCCTTTAGAAGGGCTTTTATGCTTCCTCCAGGCCTCTGTATCCTTGAATAAAGACACACCCATCTGCCTATTACATTCCTTTCCAAATGACATATCTGTTCAAGGAAAGGCTCTGACAATCTTGTTCATGGTGAGATCTCATCTACATTAACTAGACCACTTCCATGAGAGAGGATTGCATCTCAACAGTAAATATATACCCATCTGTTTTAAACGTAAGAGTTATTTATTACAGCTAGAAAATTCTTCAGACAGATACTAGTATTTCAGTTGCACTTTTTACTGAACAGTATGATTAGCTGCTATTGTACCACTTGGTATAGGCTAAAGCATCTTCATTCACTAGTCTGAAAGTGATTAAAAATATAATAACAAATTCTCATGGTGTTTTTGTAATTACTTTTTAAAAGAATAACTTCCTTCTTTTGGCACAAAGATAGGATATGACCACCAGCACTTAAAGGAAATGATTCAATATGCTCAGGTCCATGGAAGACAATGGCACTTCAGTGGGTATGGAATTAAGTGATAAAGGAACCAAACCAAAAATACAATATAGAAAGCTTCCTTATCATTACTTCTTTCTTCTACCTACAGAATCATGCATCATAAAAATATAAGAGCATACCATTAATTTTATCTCAATTTCATGTGCTATCCAAATATTTTTGAATTGTACATTTTCTTGTTTAACTGAAGGATTTATAAACATACAGTACTGCAAAAGTACCCTATTTGTAGCATATCTTCTGACAGCAAATTCAATCTATACTTCAGTGGAAAGCCAAGCAAACAGATCAGAAGACATAAGTGCATTTTCAAATATACCCTTAGATAATGAGCATCTAATGACTTAAAGAATATGACCATGTTGACATTTTTAATCTCAATCCATCACTGCTTTGTACCAAAGCCCAACATGCATTAATTTTATTTTTTTCTGAGAAAGACAGCATCAGTGAAGGTCCATGTATGATGTCTGTTAGAAAACTTTCAGGATTTCCTTGAAAAATCTCATGGTTCCTGGGCAACTAAGTAACAATTGCACACTGCAGACCAGGAAAAGCGTGTACACTTCCTGCCTTCTGTTTGGGTATGTGCTGTACAAAGAGACTGTAAGTGGTGATTAACTATATCTACTTGCTTTCATATACTTTATCAAAGAACAGCCATACATAAAAAAGAAAGCTTATATTCCTCCAAAGTAAATAATGGAGAACAGAAAATAAAGTGAAACTAAATACAGTACACAAAGTTTCACAATACAAAGGTATCTTAAATGCACTTAATAGGCATATATTTAAACTTTTAAAACATCATGTAGTTTGTCATGCAAATCAGTATTTTTTATTTGCATTCATGGCAATTGTTTATGGTTTATTAGACATTTTTTGCTATTGCTGTTCTGCATTATGCTACTGTAGTTCTACATCAATCTAATTTTCAAGGGACTTCTTGCTGCAAAGGTATACTTAAGTAAATGCATTGTGTTTTTTAACAAAGGCATCGGTGCTTAATATTCTATTTTTATCTGTGTGTTCAAAACTATATGTTTCTCAGCTAACTAACAGCTTTTAGACTTTGCTTGGTACCTCCGTAGTATGCAATGCATAGCCTATGCAGCTAACTCTGATGTGCTTTATTTAATACACAAACCTTGTATATATTACTAAGTTTCACCAGAACAGCTATGTCACCGCATCTCCCCACCCAACATCACCAAGCCAGCAAAACCTATAGCATAGACACAGTCTGCTAGGAAAAATAAAATAAAATAAAAATAATAAAAAATAAGAGCTGTCAGCTCATTTCATGTTGTTTTGTAAGTTAATTTAATTTTACTGGCGAGAAAGCTATGTGAATATCTATAGTGGATGACTGCTCAGATACTCATGTCAGAAACAGCTATGCTAACCAAAAAATTATACCAATAATTGTGTCTCAGAGGTTATTCTCCTTACAGCAAAGCCGGTGGAATGAGACATACAAACACTGCTCATCCACATCAGCATGAGTCAGTCAGTCAAACACTTGAACAGTTTGGAACAGTGATCTGGAAAAACCTGTAGTGTCTAGTTTGCCAGCAGCGGAAGCCATGTCAGATGTCACCACACTAGAGCTGCTTGCTTCAGCTTCCATACTGAGGTTATCAGGCCTTCTCCCAAGAAGACTGTGGAAGAAAATACACAGGCATACCATAATTGGTTTGTTTCAAGTAACTTAAACTATTGATGAAAAGGGCGTTGCTAATACAGCTGACTTCGTACTTAAATGAATTAGGAGACAAATTCGCATTTGTGTAAATTGTGGTAATTTTTTAAGGGTGGTGAAACAGCTAGCCTTTAGAAATTTAAGTTATTCAAGACAGATATGGAAGATGTTTTTTGTCCGAGTTCTATGGGATAAATAAATCCTTTTTAATGCATCTTGAACATGTTACTGGTTGTACATGCTGCTCAGCACTGTATATTTTACCTTTCCTTTGCAAAAGGTAAGGTTTACATAACTGATTGCCTCCCCTGTTCCACATATTTTTACATCACTTGATCCTCTGTTTTCCCTAGCAAGTAAAGGCAACGTTCATGATCAATATTCCCAGTTTTCATCATGTGTTTTCTTTTTGCCTGGGAAGTCATCCTTGATACTAACTTGTAAACTTCAGAAGGAGAAAGAACAGGGATGAGAGGTGAATTGTTGTTCTTGAAGTATTAACGGTGACCTGTAGAAAAGCAATCATTTATAATGTATTCCTGCTACTGAGCACACAGGTGGCAGCAAAACCAGCAAGCAAAATACTTCTATTCCATGTCCCTTTTTATTTAGCTGCACTGGGAAAAGCCCTGGAGTGGGTGCTAACAGGCAGACCAGTAAGAGTCCCTATTCTTTAAGGGGACAGAAAGACACATCTCCATCTATTAGCTGAGACACCATGAAGCAAAGATGTAGTCTGACAGATAAAATCCCCAGCAAAAACTGAGAAATGCTTAGCAAACTTATGAATTCTTAGTTCCAGAAATTAGATACACATTTGGACATAGATAAGTATAAACAATGGTGACTTTAAAGGCCACCCATGTCAAATTATTAATGTTACAGACATTAAGAACAAAAATGTTTACAACAGGTTTTGTGTAAGCAGCAGCTGAGGGCTTTCTCTAAAATTTCCTTGAAACTCATAGCCATGGCTTCTGCTACAACCAGACCTAATGGGACAGAAGTTTTTTCTGTTGTCTTATGGTAGACCTGTGAACACATGATGGTTGAAAGGCCAAGTAGAGCAGTTCCTCAGCTTCTGCAGTTCTGGTATTTGAAGTATGTTAGCAATACGAGGAATACTACTTTGAGTGTTCACACACAAACACACTTTGGAGTAAGATGCAGATTCCATAAAGTGAAATTCAGTTTTATTCTGTTTACTTAAGTTTTCCTTTTACCAAAAAGCAAACGAAAAACAACATTAAAATAAATACAAACAAAACACAGGAAATTTTTTGACAGAGCAATAAATAGGCAAAGGAAAAGAGTAAGATCAGTGGAAGGTTCTTACATATTTAATGATGAAAAAAATGTATTTGCTGTGTTTTGTAGCGTATTTGGTCACTACAGCTAATATCTTAGCTAAAATACTATTATTTACATGTTGGGAGAACCAGGGTGCAAACATTTAAAGTGGTGATCCTCCTACAAACTTCCATTAATTTGATAAACAGATTGGAGGATTGCCGGTCCTTATATATCTAGCATAAGTTGAGCAGGTCATGGTGCTGATGATCTGGGTAATTCCTAAAATGCATTCTAAAATTCTATTAACACAGTAAAAACTGAACTTATATGCATGTAAAAAGTCTGCTCATCACTCAAGCTTCAGTACAACTATTGGTAATGTTTAAAAACTACCATATTACAAATAAATCAAACCCCAGAACCCTACACCAAAAAAGTGTCTTCTGTTGATACAAATAATCTGACAGGTGAAAATTCAGATTTCAGGACACACTTGCAGTCCTCAGATTGACACAATTTACATTTATTTTGAAAATAGAACAAGCAAAAGTATTAACAAAAAACGTGCTGTAACATGCCAGACCCTTACCACAAAGCCAAACACAGAGTGACAGGAGACTTCCTTCCCTTTATTTAGATAAGTAAAAAACAACAGTTTTAGTCATGGAGTTTTGCCAGGTCAATCCTAATCTTGGACTTCCTTTCCTACACACTATCCATTGTTAATATTACAAAGTCACAGTATAGGAAATGGGCACTCTTATACAAACTGGAACAAAATCACCATTCATACCTTTTAGTCTGTACATGGACACGTTTCATCAACAGTAATATACTTGAAACAGGTCAATATTAAATTGAATATCAATACTGAAAATATCAAAATTCAATATCAATATTGAAACATTTCAATATTAAATTCAAAAGATCATTTTAAGACTAAATCTTAGAGCTTGAAGGGTTTTTGGTTAAATGAGAATCCTAGGCCTGATCCAAAAAGCAGGTATTGATTCATGTGTGTCTTAACATAAACCAACTCCATACCTGTTTAAACAAAAACAGTTTCCCTCATACAACTCAAGATACAACTACTGAATTGGAAAGACAGAGGAAAGGTGAAAGAGTATTCAGTCTAGTACCTTAAAAGCTTGCAAGAAGGTGTGACAGAGACAAGAAGTACAAGAAAATAAAACTTGTAGAAGAGTCTAAATGTGCTTCAGAGATTGGGGAATTGATTAAAACTTGGATCAGATACTCGGTATATTTTATAAAATGGACAGTGATCATATATAGTTAATTCAAAAGGATTAAAAAAAAAAAAAAAAAAAGCATTGCTGCTTGAGTTTAATCAATACTTAAAAGAATATAAATATTTTACAATGCTGAACAATGTCATCCTGAGTTTTAATAATTGGGTTATATTATGTTCTTGGCTAAATGTTTTAGCAAAATCTTTATTAGCAGGTTCAAGAAAAAGGAACAACAAACAAACATACAAATATTAAAACAAGCAAACAAAAAACCAACTAACCAGTATGTTTTACAACCATTTTAAATACTGAAAGTTTTATTTTCAGTTTAAAATTGATCATGAATTTGGAAAACACAAGGTGAAATACACTCCAAGCTGAGTCTTGAGACTGAACAAATCTTAACAGGAAACAGGCCTTGAAAACGATCTTGTAGTGAAACTTCTCCTTAGTTGATTAAAAAAACAAACAACTTTCTGCCCTCTGCTGTTTAGACCAGTGAAAAAATAAACTGAGGTATATATGAGAAGCATATAGCAAAGGGCTGAGCCTAACTCTGCTTTTCAGAAAGTTATTTATCTTACTTTAAAATACTTGGACTTTTAGTTGATCATGCTTGTGGAAGTCAGCACCGGCATGAAGTTTACCTGAATTTAAAGGCCTATCAGAAAAGTGCCAGGACCCATTCACAAGTTGCTTACTTCATAAAAGCAAAAGTTATTTGATGTACACAATTCTTTGAGACAGTTATATTTTTTAATTAAAAAACAAAACAAACAAACAACAACAACAACAAAAAACATTAAAAAGTTCTGTAATAAGGATAACAGGTAATACCTTCCAAACTTAATAGGTTTCTAAAGATGAAATAGTAATACATTCAACTTCCTCACAGAATATTCAGAATTTAATTTATGCTTGTAAATTGTTTCAAAGTTAAAATGCAACACCATCTACAAAACAAATCTGATTAGTCACTTTGAAAAAAAAAAAAAAAAAAAAGGAACTTCTCAAGAGGTAAACTGCAAGTTGTTGATTTTACAGCAGAAAAAAAAATCTTTCAGATTTGCAAAAAAAGTAATAAACAAATGGCTTCACATTTAACTTTGCTTTTATATACTTCTATATTTTAAAAAAATGTATTTTATATACTTTTATATATATATTTTTAAAAAGCCTCTAAAATGTGTTAAAAGTAACACCATTACATCATTTTTTAATAGCTTGTGAATAATGCTTTGCACTCTCCAAATTCTGTTCGGAGATTTCTATAAAGCAATTGCAAATTCATGAGGGGAAACAAGTATACGAAATGGAGTTTTACATGTATGTCACCTCTAATTTTGGATAGAGCTTAGATTAAAACTGAAAATTTCAGACCCACAACTGAATCCTCTTAACACTATCTTTGAGATATGGAAGTAGATGCATTTTCATTCTTCAGCTTTATCTGCTCTACAAGACAGCAGCTATACAAATACTGTAATTCTAGTGTTGGTAATTCAAATCGCTATGATTACATCAACAGCAGCAAGTTTCATCTGCTGTGCACTTGCACTAATCATCATGTCTTACACCCAATTGTGCTGCGTTTGCACATCAGTACTTCTACCGTTGCAGGGCCCTTTGTAGCTGCTGTGTATGCCAACACAGGCAAAGGGAGAACTTGCAGGGCTGTGGAAAGACCAGTTCCAATGTCACATGAAGACAAGTCTACCTTTCTAATAATTAAGCTAAAATCAGTAGCTGTTGAGAAGCTGTTTTACCAGCCTCAGTACTCCTCCCCAGAACAAACTGAAAGGTACAATTCAAAAGCAACATGCTTTGTATAAGGGATCTTTCTTCTCAGTTCTTGAATCCATTTGTGGATCACTGCCAGAGTGTGAGTATCTCTAGTGTTCACCTTGCTTTGAAGCTTTATCTTGACCATCCTCAATTCAGCTCATTTTTGTTAAAGGAAACAACACCATTCAGGGTTGCAATATCTACTTGTATGCTGTTGTAATAAGCTTCAAGAAAGGGAATTTGCAGGCTTTCTAATGACATACTGTAATTCACAAAATTACTTGGAACCATCTATTTTACACATTATCAGCAAGGGAAATCCTCCTGTTGCCTTCTAGCACACGCTTCAGGATACATATATAGAGAAATTATCAGTATCTGCCATGACATCAACTAGCTCCATGACAGCTAGTTTTTTTTTTTTTTTTTAAAAAAAAGACAAAGACAAATATGTTCAGGTTCATAGGACAGTAGTGAGATAAGACATAAAAAGCTTCTAAGACTCGTATCCAAAACTTTTATCTTTGCTGCCATGAGTTCCAGACAATGGCTATAGTGAGAAGAGATGGGTAAAGGGAAAACACTAGCCTACATATAGTCCATTCTTGTATTTTACCTGAAAATATAGGCCAATTACATGAAAACAAACAAAACATAATGATTCGGAAATCTCAAGTAAGGAACTTTTTATCACATTTATTTATCATATACTGTATGTGAAGAAAAAAATCAACATATACAGATAGCACATGAAACACATTGCTGATTGATATATGGGAAAGGAGATTGTTCATACTGTAGACCTGCTATGTAAAGCCACTAAGAATAAGCAATGTTGCATTCTAGAAAACTGACTTTGTTAAGTGGTAGTAACTGTTATTGATTAAAGCACTTTTGCCATGCAGATTTCATTTGAAGCAGTGTTTCTCAAAGACACAGCATTTTTAAATAAAGTGAAAATAATGCATTTGGGAATGCATTATGAATGTGGGAACCCAATTATCACAGAAGTTTACAATGCCAGTATGGAAGCCAATAAATACATAGTTACTGCCAGAATCTGTATGTCAAGGTTTTCTTGTCTATTTATGCTCTCCAATATAACTTAAGGGATTTCTGATACTTAGTGACAGTAAAACATTGATTAGTAATACTATTTAACCTTAGTCGCAAAAACTAGAAAATACTGCATTTGAATACAAACGAAAAGTAGTTTTTAACATAACCTTTGACATCTTTCTAAGAAATAGAAAAGCTTCATTTACTAGCTAGTCTTCTCCTTTATAAGCACACTATCCAAATAGAGGAAAAAACTGTTGTATCACAACAGGAAGATGTGATTTAACAGAAGTTAAACCTTTTCATAATTGGCTTACTAGCCAACAATTTTAGTTTCGCAACTTTTCAGATCACCTTTACGTATAGAAATAATTAGTATGCTAACTTATGCTTGGGCCACTGGGTTTTCTACGGTAACTGCTACCTGTAGAAAGCTTAAGCTTGCCTAGTAGAGCTTATAGCTAGATTTGTTCAAATGGAAGTATTAGCTTGATTATACTTTTTTTTATATACATATAAGGTTGTCTACCTAACCTTGCATGAGTTTTCCTGAAGCATAGGTCTCACCAGAAAGACAGGAACTAAGTTTTCATGACATACACCACTGCTTCATGAAGATATTTCCAAGACAATTAATAGGTGTTGGGCAGAACAGAATAGTAGAAGTGGTTTAACAGCCAGCCTCTGAGTTGACTGACCCCTTGGAGGACAAGGGCAGCAGTCTCACAGATTTGTTCTACACATACATGTGTCTAGATGGAAGAAGCATTCCTGTAAAGTGTCATTCCCACCAGTATAGGTATTTTTATTTCAAAGCAGTAGCAAAAAAACAAGAAAAAACATGCTTAATAATGTAAAAATAAATGCCCAGTCCCATGTAATACTGAGACAGATCTACTTAATATATAAAAGCTTTTAAAGTAGAGCTATACTCATTTAGAGATAAATTATTCATATAACATGCTGAATTTCTACATATGTAAGTAAAGCAAAAGCAGTTACCTATCTTGTATCAGGCAGGTGCATAAACTTAGCACCAGAGGATGTTCAGCCTATAATTACTGGCTCAAGATCCTGGCCCAGGAAAGCATTTCATCTGATCCAGATGCTTATTTTTCTTGAAATGTTTTTGTGAACACTGACTGCCTAGTAAGACTACAGTCATGAATTAATACTATTTCATGTTTCGTGCTATTCTCCTACAATGGTTTGTCTTCATTTCCCCTAGAGCTTGTTCCAATTGCTGAATTAGGTGGACGAGGGTAGAAGGGTCAGTTTGTAACACTTGAGCAGTTTGATCTTCATTCTGATTAAGATGTAGCTTCATAGTCACAGCAGGCTTAATTTGTTGTCTCAAACTTCTGCTTGCAAGCTGCATATGAGGGAGTTTAGATGAAATGGGAGGAAGGAAACAAATAACAACAAAAAAAAATAAGACAGTTATCAACTTTTGTAACAACAATTCACAGCAGGTTTATAGGACCTGATTACAGGCCTGTGTAAAAATCTTATATTTTCATCTACATTAAAGATATACACTATCTATTATTTAACTACTCCATTTTATCTTTAAGCAATACCAATCCACTTTAAGACCAAATATATTTAGTATATGCTAACGTTCTTAAAGCACCTGTTTTAAATATATGAAAATACTGCTGCCTCTACTACTTTGAAACAATATGAATCAGTATCTTCATAGTTATTGTGTTGTTAAAAAAAAAAAAGGCAACAAAGTAAAATATACTGATTACCAATAAAATAATAGAAGTTACCTGCACATCTAGTCTCCATTCAAGACTATGATAGCTGGGAAGCTTTGGTGCCAGCTCAGTAAGAATGCTTCTGATCTCTTTTCTATTATCGAGGTAAAGCTGGAGCAATAATTTGTTCAATTCTTCTGAGAATCCCAGAACACGAATGGAATCTTGGAAATCTATCTCAGAAATCTGGAAATTAACAATTCATGTCTTACTACAGAACTATGTAATAATCGTTACTTCTTTCTCAATAAATAAAAACTGTAAGTAAGCACTATAAATATGGTACAGTGCAGTTACTTCCCTGCAGGAGCATGTGAGGTCAAGTCTATACCCAGGAAAATACAAATCATCGATGTAATTCACACATTGATAAATTTGAAAACGGAATGCAATAGAAGGGTCTGAACTTTGTCATAATGAAGTACATTTCTACATAATCAAATTATCAACAGTATGTTAATGTAATGTTGATACTCAAGTTATAAATACTCTGGAATTATTTGCGTATCTATACGTGTAAGAAAGCACCAAGCACAACTTCAAGGCTTTGCATTGTATTAACTCAGGAGAGCCCTCAGAAACTAATTCCCTGTGGTCAATGTCTGTGCTGAACTGGAGGAGCTCAGTTCATCACTGTGGAAGCAGCTATTTATTCAATAGAGAAAGTCATATGTTACAATGCATTCATCCAGTAAAAGTATTATGTGATCAACTATATTCTACCATAATAACATTGCAATTTATCTGTCAGTCAAATCACCTTACTCAAGGCAAAATTCTGCAGTATTTCATTCTCCTCCATACCTACTCTTCAGAGCAATGTCTGCTTGAGTTTAATTTGGAATTGTCTCTGCATCCCTGTTCCATGTTCAAATAGTCTACCATACCAATAATAAAAAGGCTTTCCAATGGAGTTATTACCCAGCTGTAAATCTTTTAATATCTGCTTACATTCACCTGAACTCCTGATGTCAGGAGCTCTCAAGCCTAATTTATCAGACAACAAAAGGAACACTTACTAGGGGGTTAGCATAGCACACAGAAAAAACAACTCCACTAAAATTGTGTTATTTAGATGGACCTTAATTGTGAAGCGTAAACTTCTCTAATACAGATTAAATTACTGAATGTCCTTGCTATAAACAATTAAAATGATAAGTTTTAGTGTCAAAGACACTGAAAACAAATTCCAAAGTCATCCATGAAGATGCAGCATTTTAGTAAGAGAACAGCAAGAAATATACTTCCATTAAAAAAATAAATAAAATCTGTATCAGTATTTTTGAAACAAGAATTGTTTAGTAGACACCATGTGAGTGTATTCCTGAATCTGCCACACAAAGGTATCCTTACCATAAGCTTGGAGCTTTCAGTAAGAAGATACATTAGTCCTTCTACCCCATGCTGTATGGTGTCAACACCAGTGTTAAGTTTTCCTGTAAAGAAAGCATAAATACCTTTTAATTCCTTACTAAGCCACCACAGTGACAATACACAAAACTGCAAACTTATTTAAAGCTAACTGGCAAAACATTTATAGGAAAAAATAAAAGTGGACAGTTGAGCACCCTTCAAGCGGTAACACAAGGGACCAAAAGTCATGTTAGGCACTCCCCAATAAAAAAAATAAATAAAAAATCGTATGGTATGGCATACAGAATGCAGTATGCTCGTGCAGTAGATTACCAAACAATAAATTGATACAGATAGCAGTAGCTTGCTGATTTCACCTCAGGAAAGAAGGGTGCTGCAGTGGCCCATGCTAAGGGCACCAGGCATTTGCTCCCGGCGTTTCAGTGCCCGACCACAAATGCCGCCCATGTTTCGTTAGTTCTTTACTCGCCTGACAGCACCAGGCCCGCCTAAGACTCACGCTCGCGACCTTTACACCCGGGGCCGGGGGAGCTCCGGCAGAGTCCTCCCGAGCCTCGCCGCAGCCCCCAGCTCCCCAGACCAAGGCCCATCCCCTGCCGCCCCCCAGCTCTTACTGGCGGCCGTCTCGCAGGCCCTAGGCGCCGCGCCCCGCCGCAGCAGCTCCACTGCCAGGCGCCCCAGCTCGCCGACGGCTGAAACGAGAGGAGAGGGCTGCGATGCGAGCTCGGGGCAGCCGGGCCCGGCCCGCCCCCCACCCCCCGCCCCCGGACCGGCGCCCCCCGGCCGCGGCGCCATGCGGAGAGACGGGGGCGCCGCCGGACCTGCGCCGCCCACCCGGGGCAGGCAGCCCAGGTGCCCCTTCTGCTCCTCCGACAGCACCAGCAGCATCGCCGCGCTCGGCCGCTCAGGAAGGGGAGGGACCACCCGGGGCCGGGGCCGAGGCCGGCGGGGCGGAAGGAGCCGCGCCCGCAGCCGCGGGGGGGGAGGGGGGGGGGCCGTCGCAGGCCGCGGGGAGGCGTGTGGCGGACGGCCCGCGGGACGCGCCCCTCCGGTCGGGGACCGCGACCTGGGGACCAGCAGCCGGGGAGCCGCCGGAGGGCGTCGCGGGCCGGGCGCTGCAGAGCCTCCCGCGGCAGCGGCCCGCGCCCCCGGGGGGATTGCTGCGGCACCGGCGCGGTTTTTGGTTCACGGAGGAGCGCCGAAAGCCTGTGACGGCGCCGTGCTGCCCGGTACCGGCGCGGAGCGCCCAGGCTTCCCTCCCTGCCCCAGGTGCCAACCACGGCGGGCGGAGAGCGCTGGCGGGCGGGGGCGGGCGGGCCGTCCGGAGCGGGTCCCCGAGCCGCCGCCTAACTGCGAAGGAGCAGGGCGGAACCACGCGGACAAACGCAGGAACCGATCACTCCCTGCTACCCTGCCAGCCCGCAGACGCCATTCCACCGCCTTGGTACGTCAGGAAGCAATGTCAAGCTGAACAGGGCGCGTGCAATTATCAGACATCTCCAGCAGCTGGAGCGGGAACGGCCTGCCACCTCACAGCTGCCCACCCGCCGGCGCAGGGTTTCCTCTGCGAAATGGCCGCTCTGCAGCACAGCGCGCAGCGCCCCCCCGCCCTCAGCGCGCACCGGACAGTACGCAGCGCGGGCAGCACCGCCGCCCGCCCCTCGCGCTGGGCCGCAGGAAGCCGCCCTCAGCTCCTGCCCCGCCCCGACGCGTCCCGCGGCGGTGTCTGAGTGACGGCCCGAGCGACCAATGGGCTGCCGCGAGCCGACGCCCCTCGCTGCGCGGCGGCGAGGCGGGGCTTCCGCCACGGCCGCTGGGCGGAGGTGAGCGCGCCATGGAGGCGGCCTAGGCGCGGCCGTGGGCTCTGCGCGCCGGGCTCCGCGCCGGGCCCGCAGGTGAGGGGGACGGGAGACGGGGGACGGCCGCTGGGCCCCTCCCGGGCCCGTCCCGGGCCACTCCCGGCAGCCCGGCCGCTTGCGGAGCCGTCGGTCGGTTGCGCAGTGCTTATTGCCTCCGCCCCGGCTGCCCGCCGCGCCTCCTCGCTGCGGCTTCGAGCGGCGAGGCGGGGCCGCGCGCTCCGGCGGCGTCACGGCGGCACCGCCGCCCGCCCCGGCGCCTCTTCCCCCCGCGGGCACCTGCGTCGGGAGGCCGGGCAAGTGGGGGGGAGGCCGCTGCGGCCCCGCGCGCTCTGGGCCCGGCTGCCGCCGATCTGACGGTCGGGCTCGGAAGGTCGCGGGCGGCGCGGGGCGCGGCTCGCTGGGGGCCCGGCTGGTAGCGGGAGGGTGAAAGCGACCGGAGGGGAACGGGAACGGTCTGCGCCTCGCCGGCCCTGCCCAGCGAAGTTCCGTTTTGCGCGGTGGCTCGGTTCTGTGGGCAGGTCTCAGAAACGCGGTGGATTGAGGTCAGCAACGATGCGATGGCACCAGAATACAAAAAGCTGAAGGCATCGAGGTGTTCGGGGTGCCCGTGGAAGCTGTTGTTAGCACTTGGGTAACTTTGTGCTGTGCTCCTGGAATTTTGGGAGGTGAACTTAATTGATTGTGTTTTGGCATGGCGGCCCAATCTGCCCAAGTTCTGAGTTTGTTGTGGCATGGAGTTTTTATCGTGTTCGTTTGATGCTTGTAATAGCTTTAGGCTTTGTTGTCCCGCTTGATACTGAAATATAACTTCAGTTTGTTAAACAGAGATGTAAAAAATATTTTTTTTTCATGAAAGAGGAACAGCCGTTTTCTTGAGAGCTGAAGCATGAGCAGAAGCACGTGGACAAGGGAGTGTTTTTTGTTGTGTTTTGTTGTGAAGTAAATTTTGAGTTGACTGAAAAATACGCTCTGGAATACTTGATGTTTGTATCCCTTTGATGAAGCTTGGTTTGAGGATAGTTACTAAAAGGTCTGAATATTCCTGTCTTCTCTGTGTCCCAAAACAAGGAATTTCTTCATGTTTTCTGTCATATGTTTACTCCCAAGGCTTTTTTATGTTGGTGGATATGAAACCAGTATTTTGACAGGATGCAGGGACTGTATCTAGAAGAACCTCTTTCCCTCAGGTTATATATTCTGATATGGGAATTGGTGTGCTGGTATTTAAAAACTGGTGTTCTTAATGCAGTGAGATCTTGAGATGAGAAGCAATGTTACGTTCTCTACTTGGGTAAAAAGCCTAATCGGAAATTTGGTTTGTATTGTACAGACAACAGTAGTGCTGCTGCCTTATCTTCATGGGAAATGCCTTGTCTGAGGTATTCTAGGCTCATGTTGTTATTTAAGGTTGTCTTGCTGCCCTCAACACATTCCCCTCCTTAGTTCTGACCTGATGATCCTGTTCTGCCCCATGATGACGGTGTGCAACTGCTCAGCTGTAGTTTTGTGAGTTCTGGGTTGCAACGTGGGAGGAAAAAAAAAACAGCCTCAGACACCAAGAGTAGCTCAGAGAACCCTCTCAGTAGTCTGGAAAAACATGTGAAGTACTCAAGATTAATGCAGAAGTTTAACTTCATTTGTTTTGTTTACAACATAACCTTTAATTACATACAGCTGTATTTCTATGTGCTGTAAGCTGCCTTGCTCAATTAAGAGTCTAGTCTATAAATGAACCATGGAATTTCAGGAATTGTAAGGCTTTATTGAGTGTATCTGAGGTAACAGTTCTTGGATACGTTTGTGTGTAACTGGTGGAGGAGGTTGCATGTGCATGTTTTTCGCATGAACAACTTTGGTGTTTTCTAACAGCACTTAATATTATTTTAATGCTTTTTGTACATTTTAAGGTATGTATTGAACTTACTCTATTGATTATAATACTGCAATAGTTTTAAGTGTTACTTCTGTCATATTAAAAAAAGATTGCTTTTTTTTGGATGGATGACCTTCAGTTTCAGTGACATTCTGGTTGTTAGGGGTGACACGTAAGAGAAACTGGTAGATCTTAATTTAGAAATAAAAATTCACAAATTTTGTAACTTATGACAACTTCCTGTGACTGTAACTTCTGTTCTCCTAACTGGTTGAAAGTTTCCCAAAGTATCACATGTTTAAATGACCAAGTGAGAATCACAAGAGCTGTTTTCAAAAATCACTACTCCTTCCCTTTCAATAGTAATAATGAATTTTAATTCATTATTAAATCAAATTCATTATTGGAGTCAACAAAGCCATGATTTTCAGAATGAACTCTCTTCAGTACGATGAAATTGACGTGAAACTGTTTATGTAAAAAGCCTCAGCTGGGAGGTTTTCAGCAATCACACGAACAATTTAGGCAACCTAGTTTAATTATTTGTGAAGTACTTTGAATTCTGCTCATAAAGCTAGTTAGAGCAGATCCAGATGTTCTGATAATGCTAACATTAAGCACGTGCAATTTACTTTTATAACTTGTCTCTGAATTTCTGTTGTAACTGCTATAGCCATATTGTATCCAGTGTATTTGCTGTCATTTTGTGTAAGGTTTTTACCACTCCTTTTGTTTTGTCATTTCAAGTAATTTCTTACTGTGATGCTAAAAGAAGTGCTAGAGAGACTTAGATGTCAGTGGACCAATGTAACACTCAGTTGTTGTTTGTTTTGTAATCTGAAGGTCTGCTGGATCACATGGCTTTTGTTCTGTGTGTTGGAATCTTGATTTTTTTTTTATTTATTTTTATTTTTTTTTCTCATTACATTTAAGTGTGAGCCTTTGCAAGGGGAATAATGTGTTCTGTACTTCTGTGTTCTAAAGAGCTTGCCTGCTTGTTATCATGTTAAAGCTAATTGTAAGAGGAATTGAAAGTTCCTTGGTAGACAGCTGATCAGGGTCTGTTGTGAGACTGGTTGATCATTGTAGCAACACTACATAAAGAAATTGTCAGGTGTAACTCGTCAGTGGAGAACGTGGGTCCCAATCTTTGGTGTCAAGTTGTGAGTTTGCAGGGAGGGACATTTAGAAGTGTGAGCTCAGGGCAAGTTCCTCCCTGCTACTTCTGGTTATCAGTGACTACCATGGTCTCATGGGGCTATTTCTGATGTCAGATTTTTGGGGAATTAATGATGATCAGGCCATACACACCTGTCTTTCGATATCCCAGGTTAATGAGTGGAAGTCTGTTGTGGGAAGGTAGTTCTCCATTATTTGTCCTTATGCTGAAGAGGTTTTTTCCTTATAAAGAGGGTCCCCTTTGAAGACTGAAAAAGTATTTAAGTGCTAAAATGTTGCCTCCCTCTGTTAGTAGATTTGTTTGGAATACATTTTCAGTGTTCTTTTTGAAGATCCTATCCAGCAGATGATGTGTCAGCTGTTCAGTTGGATCATAATGTGCAATCCCATTGAGAATTTACTCTAAGTTTGTGTGCTTGTAGTTGTCCTCTGAAGAAGTCAGACTCATGCAGTCAGATTGTAAGAGGATGAGACACAGAAATGGACAGTAGTTGTCTCTTAAATTATGTAGCTGGAAGTGTTGCTGCTACATGATCTAGGTTGTAGCATAGTTAAAATATGTTCCTTTATAATCCAAATTTAGCAAACGTCTCTCAAGTCAGTTGCTCATAAAGCTTTAAAAATGCTTATGCAGGTGAGGTTTTATTTTTGAGTCATTGATGCATAACATGTTATGCTGGTACTTTGGTGAAATTGTGCATTGATGATGAGTTCAGTTTAAAAAAAATAAAGTTGATATTAGCAAATGTTGCAGATTGTTCCATGTTACTCACATTTCTGTTTTTGAGAGGTTAATGTGATAATTTCAATTACTTCAGTAAGGGTGCATGTACTATTGCTCATACAAGGAAGGCTTTCAGGCCCCTAATTTGTATTTTTAATATTTTTATGGAAAAAAATCTATTTGTATGGAAAAGGAAAAATATCAAAATGGTTGCTTTACTTTTTATTGCTTTTCCTTGCCTTTTTCTTTTGGTTGATGATAAATCAGATGTTTTAAAGAAACGTTTCTGTTAGCAAACACACCCCTCAATTTCCAAAGAGGCAAGTTGTTGCTTTTTGCTTTTTTTTTTTTTATCAACAAAGCAGAAATAACTTTCTTTCACTAGCTTGTGAAAAGCATACAAGAATGCTTTAGAGAATGTTTGTCTTCCTTTTTTTGAAAAGGTTTCAAAAACATACACTTCACAAGAGGCTGAATCAAACTGAACTCTGCTGCTGTCCAGATCATGAATCACATTTAAGCATTCATGCATTTTGCTGAAGTTAATCGAATTAGTTGCTGTTTGTTACCTGCTGGTATTACACTGGTTTTGCAAGTGTTTACTTAGAATAAATGTTTATAGTAGAATCACTCCAGGCACATGAGAAACTTTGCTGACTTGTGTTTATGTTAGAAGAAGCAAAGACTAAAATGAAGAATGTCTAAGGATGATTAACAACCTGTGAATGTTCATTCCTGTATACTGCTTCCATTGTTATAAGCTGCCTAACGCTTTTTGAAGTGTTACTGTAACTTCTGTGTTCTATACATGTATACCCATAGAGGTTACATGCTCTTAGCAAAAGGAATTTCTCTCTAAAACAATCATCTAAATTAAAGCTTACTTGTCTCTCAGAAGTAAACATAGAATAACTTTTTGCATAGTTCAGAAGAAGTTGTAGTCAAGACCAGTAAAATGACAGAGGAAAATATTTGCTATATGTCTTAACTCTTTTTGTTGTTGTTGCAGGTATTAAAATATGCTGTTGTCAATAGGAATGCTGATGTTGTCTGCCACTCAGATATACACTATTTTGACTGTTCAGTTATTTGCTTTCCTGAATCTTTTACCAGTGGAGGCAGATATTTTAGCGGTAAGTATAAGAAAGTTTTTCTACACAGATTAAATCTCTATAGAACTGAATCTTCTTTTAAACTATTCTATTAAGGAAGTAGTACTGTAAATTTGATAGCAGGTTGTTTAGAATAGAGTTGCTGTAATGCTTTAGTTTAATACAAAAATAGACTATGTTTTTAAATGACTTAACAGGTGTTGTGTGCTCTGATAACATGGGAGTGAAAGCACTTCTTAAATGACTTTAAGGGAATTCCACTTTGAACAGGTATTCTGTGGCATGTTATAAATCTCTTAAATTAATTCCACGCATATTTGATTTAGATGGCATCCACACCAAAACTTAAATTACTATCTTGTAGGGTAACCATATACAAATAAAGTAAAAAAAATATATATATTCTTCCCATGGTTAGTATTATTTATGTCTGTGCTGGAGGTGTTGACAGTAAAGTTTTTGTGTATGCAACACCTAGAGACATGTATTTTAAAGTAACTGTTAATTCCTGTGACAAGAATAATATTTTTCACGTTAGAGTTTTAAACAATCTTTGTGATGTAAGGCTGATAACAGTAAGGCAGTATAGTGACCGTAGTGGTAAAAGTGGTAAAAAATTGGCAGTGTTCATTGCCGATGTAAAATATCTTGTATAACTTCCTCCAAAAAAGTACATGTATTTGTAGGATTGTGCTCAAGCCACTGAAATAATTATAAAATGAACAGTTAAATATTTCTGAGTCAGTAAAGTATTAATAAAACTTAATAACTGATGTACATTCAACTCATTATATAATTAATTTTTGCAGGAAATTAACTTTAAAAAAAATTCTAATGAATGCATATTTTAGCATACATAAAGTTTCAACTTTTTATTTTATGGAGTCTCCATTGAGTAGCCAACTCATGTTGCTACAAAAGGTGTCACAAGGAAGCGGGAAAAAGTTTCCCCAGATTTAAGGTCTTCACAGCATTCTTCTATTTGGAAATGAAAGCACACTGTTAGTATAAAACAAAACTGTAGATCTAATTTTCTGTTACTAACCTAAATAGATAGCAGGGAATTGAGAGGGGATAACAACATATGGAGTCTATTATTTGTCTACAATAAGCTACTTGGTAAAAGCTGTTTGTCCTTCTCTGTACACAGGTCAATTCAAAGGGAAAAAAAAAAACAACAGACGTTCAGTTTTTTACTTTAAGTTCTTTTATTCTATTCTGCAAATATGGTGTTATTGGAGTTGTAGACAGTAGAAACTGATTTATTATACAAGGTTATTATTTACTAAATAACTTCTTGTTTTGACAACTACATAAGAATGATGATGTTGTGTGAGTGGAAGGAAGACCAGTGGAAGAATTAATTCTGTGACTTCATTGATACGGTTTCACAAGGTCCTATGTCTGAAAAAAAATTTAAATAAAAAAAAAAAAAAATATATATATATATATATATATATATATATTGTTTGTTTGTTCTTATACTTGTATGTTTCCCTCTTGTTGCAAACCTGAATTTTCTTCAAAATTTATTTCTCTTAGTATAACTTTGAAAATGGAACCCAGACCTTTGATGATCTACCTGCCAGGTTTGGCTACAGACTACCAGCAGAAGGCCTGAAGGTATTTTATAAAACTAAAACACACAATCCCACAGCCTGTTCTTTTTGTGTACTGTACCTATTACATTTGAAATCTAAGATGTGTTGATGAATTAAATTCAAAGAAGGGAAATCAAGGTGAAATGGGAAAAGACTGTTTATGAATAAGATTGAACAAATGTAGCATTATAGGCAACAATGAAAAAGCATGTTCTACTTTTTCTGGATGGCTAAGGTAGTAGCCATTCATATCTTCTGGTGGCATTAGTAAATGGCTGGTGTAAAGACAAATTCACTTTTATCTGAGTTAAATAAAACAGAGGAGATAGTAAATAATTTATTTTTAAAAAAGTATATGGTGATGATGTAAGCTGTTGTCATAGTTCATCTGGTAAAAAGCTGTATCAGCTAGAAAAATGTTTACTAGCTAGATGAATATCAGTTCAGTTACAGTCTGCACGTCTTCTGAGGAAAGTTTGTGCTGAGATTTTGTAGCTCAAGTATTTTGTCAAATATTGGCGCACTATGTTGAATTGAAGAAAAAAACATACACTGCATTTTTCTCCATGCCTTATGTAAATGAAAATGAAGCTGATGTAGTTGTGCAAGGCTGGATCACTTTTTAATTTGGTGGTGTTCTTTTAGTACCAAAGAGGAATAAACTGGTGTAAGAATTCCTCAGCAAATGAATCTTCAAAAAGACTTAATTTTCATGCCCAATGGGTTTTATTCTGGGGTGAAGTGAATGTAGCACTAGCATAGTTCTTTACTGACTAAATTGAGAAATAGAGGGTGATGAAGTGATTTGGCCAAGCAGTGAGCTAATTTCATACATCAAAAATAGATAAAAAGTAGCTTTTTATCTATTAGGTAGGTGCAGTCACTTGTGTAGAAATAAAAATGAGTACAAGTGCTAAATAAATACAGAAACTTTAATCTGCTTCAAGATCTTAATTATTTTTAAAAGTGTCATGATAATTGAAATAGGATGAAAATTTTATACTTGTTCAGCGCTTATGATTAGGATTTATTTGTTAATGTACAACCTGTAAAACACAGGATGTCAGATTCTGTACTTACTGATGCTAAAGCTTAAAACTAGGTGCTTTCTTTGACTTCTGTTCTTAAAGTATCCAGTCACTTATGCCTGTGTTCCACTGGTATGTGAGGAATTCAGGTAGCTGTTGCTTGACATTAGTAGCTTGTTTCCCTTTCACTGTGTCCTTAGAAGAACATCTACCTGGTTAAAGATGTTGAGAATATACGCTATATTTTATCTTCTAAATTAAGGAAAGTCTAGTCATGTTTAGCCTTTGGCTTCTATGTATGTATTTACTTGACTGCAATGTGATATTTTGTGATTTGTGTGTAACTTCTCTGTAGAATACAGTTGGTTCCAGACATACCTATCACTCCTCTTAAAATTGAGTAAATGCTTTGCATGAAACTATGTAACCTCAGTAGTGTTTGCTACGTGATTTAGGAGAAGCTTGGGAGCCTAATTTAAGCTATCAGCAAAACAGTGTAGAAATTTCAATGGATATTGCTTTTAATTGTTACAGACTGGTGACAGCAACAACATCATACAAAACTGGCAAAGAATGGATTGCTGGTGCAGCTTCTCTGTCAAAAGGGATATATTAGTGTTATAAAAATCTATTCCTCTAAAGAAAAGTACTCTTTTTTGGGTAAACTATGAATAATGTATATCTATTTACAAAATAAAAGGTGTGTATATATATATATATATATAAAAAAAAAATCTGTCCTGGAAAGCAGAGTTTAAAGCTCTCAAGGATATATCTAACTTTAAGATGATGGTAATACTGTGGAAGAGTTTGTTGAATTCCGTTTGTAGCAATCATTTCTCGAGTCCATAGTAGTGCAGTGTCTCATGATTTTTATTTGCATGAAGCAAATTACTTGCTTTTATTGTTATTTTCATTTGAAGGTTATTCGATCTAGTTTTAAAACATTCTAATATGAATCTGTTAAGAATATAAACTGCAAAGGTTTCACATGGGTGATGTGTTTAGATATTTTTTGGAAAGGTCTCTTAGTGCTAGCCTTAGGCTTTTCAACAAGCAGCAAAAGAAGAGACTTGAAACTCAAGGGTTACTATGCAGAGTAACCATTTCTGTAAACCTTGCAGGCACATGAGTAAGCAAAGGTCTTTAAAGTCTTAATATCTTAGTTCATAAAGCATCAAAATTGAATTTTACAATAGCATTGTGAGTTGAATCATGATCCTCAATGAAATTCCATCCACTGATGCATTAAGTGCTGCCTTTGAGCTGTAGGCTGGTAATGCTTCAGAAGGTATTTGTCTTGTGAGTAGTCTGAGTTCTATGGAGGTGTTAATGTCAGAGCTTTTAAATCACTCAGACTTTTCAGACTTAGCTATTTAACCTCTGCTAGTCATAAGATCTTATACAGATCTTTGCCATTAGACATTAGAATAGCATATTTGAAGAGCTGTAGCACACTCCAGAATACCTTGTCTGTAGATCTTGCTGTACGTCTTAATTTTTTTCAGTGAAAATATTACATCAACTAGGACAGTAATACAAGACAGTAATACAAATGCTTTAGCATTTAAATTCTTTCTAACTGATCCAGGTGACATTGAATGGGATAAGATAAAGAACATCTTAAACTGACGTAATGATGTAATGTTTGTGTTGTGTGATGATGTGTTATTAATGAAAATAAATAAAGTTGTCAAACCATTTTACCTGGTATGCGTTAGTCTTGACAGTATGTGGCTTTCTGAAATAAAAACATTTTAATACTTAAGAATGTTCATGTTTTAAATAATTCCATGCAGACAGACAGACTTTGGACTCGAATGTTCCCCCCCACCTTTTAATAAATAAAAAGTTCAACCTTATATATCTATGTAAACAAATCAACAAGAGAATTTTAAAGTTTGGAGTCTGAGTCTGAAAATAATTCAAAGAAGCTTTTGTAAGGCTTTATAAACTGAGTATAATTTTCAAACTGCATGACTGAGATAAAGTGCAAAATCAGTGCACCACTTACTAAATCTATAGTAAAGAAAAACATACTGATTCTTCTGAGTGATAGGTATTTGTATTCTCTATGAACTTAGAGCAGCAATTTTAAAAACTAATAGGTTAAGCAACTTAATAGTAGCTAGCAGAACTGGTGAACAAAACAACTTGAACAGGTAACTGATTGTTCTGTTATCTGTTGCCGGTAACCTGACAAGTTATTTTTCAAGGAAATATAGTCTGTTTAGACAAGTGGTTACATTAGTGCTCTTGCCTGGTTCTATTCCTAGTGCTAAAATATTAGGCTTTGGGTCTTACCAGTCATTTATAAGTTTGTCTTCACTGCATCAACTGAATGCATAAAATTGGAAAATGACATACACATGAGCAGAGCAGCTACTGTGTTAGGCTCCTATTTTTGGGCGTCTCTTCTTTGGGTGATTTAGAGATTTGGCCAAAAAAGTAAGAGTATTCTAGAAAAAGAAGCAGCAAAGTTCTGGTCTCTCGAGAGCTAAAATTAATAATGTTGTTTGGTATGTATTTTTTTTTTCTGTAATTTATCTTGCATAAATTTTTATGTCAGCAGAGTTTTGAATGTTTGCAGTTGTAGGATAGAAAGTTCTAGTGAGTAGTTAATGTTGAAATCACATCAGGGAGAGTGACTAGTGTCAGTACTTTCAGTGTTCAGACGAGTATGATTATTCTGAGAGAAGCGTTAGAATTTTTGTTAGCAAGTATTAAACAGCAGGTTAGGAGACTTTTTCCCCCAAACGTTTTCAGTATTGAAATGTTGACTATCACTTAAAACAATCCAAACAATGCTTTGATACTAGTATTTGCAGAATTTCCTACTTCTGTGAATCTTTCAATTGTAGCAAATTTCATGATCTCTAGGCTTTGCATACCATAGTAAATCAGCTATTTTGTTTACTAATTCAGTGTTAATAGTTGATTTCACATATGAAATTTTCTTGTTTTGCCTTTTAATTGCCAGTTGTTGAGTTTATGTTGGTGCTTCTCAGGCTGTTACATTTCAGTTTGCTTGATTACTTCGGGTGTGTCTTATGACAGTAGTTCCACAGTATTAATGTAAGAGTAGTTCCTTTTTCTACTGGATTGTAGTGCATAGTCTGAGTTAACAACTTCAGATCATATAATTGGGAAAAAATGTATTTTCTTCTTAGCTTTCTAATTCTTTGCAGATACAAAAATTCTCATGAAAATAAGTAGGGATGTTGCAGAAATTTTGTTATGATAGGACTGATTTGGTAGTAAGAATTTGTTTAGCTGTTGTATGAAAATGTATGTTTTTCTTTCCTTATACTTGTCCATCAGCTGTTTTGTTAAGCCAAAGAAATGAAGTTGGCGATATCCTGTTACTGTTTTTCAGGGATTCCTAATAAACTCAAAACCAGAGAATGCTTGTGAGCCTATAGCTCCCCCTCCGCTGAAAGACAATTCAACCAGTGTTTTTATTGTGTTAATTCGAAGGCTTGAGTGCAACTTTGATACCAAGGTAAGTTTTTTATTTTTTATTTTATTTTATTTTTTATCTCCCTTGTTTCAAAGTCTTTAAGAATTTACTCGTGCTTAGAAATCCCTCTCTCCCAGCTGGGTAGATACTGATGTGAAGGGAGGGGAGAATTTTATAGTGTCACGGTTGGTTGATGGGGAGAGGAGACGGTGCGCTGCCTGACAGAAACAGGCAGACATTAACAAGTGGCAGGATGAGAATGATATTATTTGGTACAACAGCTAGATGTTATATTGTAAAGTATTGTATAAACTTTGATCTGCAGCTGGAGTGTTTGCTATTATTTAAAAAATACAAAATTAGGATGATTTGCATTTGGCTATAATACATGGTTTTCTTATAAATGAACCTGATGTGGGGGGTGACAAAGTATGCCTTAAGAAAAATAGAGTTTTTCAATGTGTTGATGACTTTCATGAACTGAAAGGGGATTCAACCATACTTCCTGTTATGTAATATATTTAATTATGTAGTATTGTGCTTAATATGTAAGTTCTACATACATGGAACAGGTAAGAAATTTTGTAGTGGAGTACGTAATGGCTTGTTCATTAAAAACAACTTGATGTTTTGAAGCCAACATTTTGACTGAGCCTTCAGCTTTTTCACCCTATTGTTGCTAAACACACATCTTTATTGCTGGTCACAGTATTTTGAGAGATTCTGAGTAGCTTTGGAAAGCCTCTGGACTAGAGGCAAGCGTCAAGCAGGAGGGAAGACATACGGAATTGTTTTTCCATATAGCTAATAGCATGCTAAATTTGAACTCTGCTTTTTTAAATTTACGCATCTTGATTTCAAAGAATCATAGAACAGCCCAGTTTGGAAGGGACAAATTCCAGTGTATAGCCGTTTCTTGATTTTATTGTGTATGATGCATCTTTACTAGTCCAGAAACAATCATTTTTCCTTCCATTTCTTTCTTCACATCTGTTTCTTACAGGAAAAATCATGTAGCAATAGGAAGAGTATAGGCTGGAAGTAAGTTGAAGCAGTTTTATAGCCATTTGGAATTTGTCTTCTCAGTTGTTATAACTGACCTAGCTCCTGTTTATGTTGGTGACCTGTGTGTGAAGGGACTTGTCAATAGGGGGTGGTGCCTTGCTTTGAATTGCATAATTAAAACTGCTTTCTCAAGCCTGCATTTAGGATCTAGTCATCAGTGACTGAGAAACACATTGTTGACATCTTGATCTTGGCATATTTTCTATCTAAATATAAAATATGCAGCAAAATAAGTATCATGTGAAATTATGCTACGTGTTTTATTAGAATGGTCTAGGGTTATATGTAATTTAAGTAAACGATACCTCAGTATATTAAAAACTCTGCCTCTTTAGGCATAAAGGCCAGTAAATACATTATTAAACATTACATCATAATGTTGGCCAGACTCTCAGGCATGCATTTAGGTTTACATCTAAAACTGTTTTTTTTGTTGTTGTTGTTGTTTTTTTATATATATATTTAGATTCCTCAAGATGCTTGCATCTTCCAGTAACATTATTTTGCTGTTTAGAATTAAATTGTTAGGCGTGTTTGAGGAGGGAATCTGAACTGATGGCACTCTGAAGTATATAATTATTGAATAGATTTGATTGCCATTTTCTTGCAGTGGAATGTTACTATGCAGTAAGAGATCATTTCCAGAAGCTGTATCATCCTGTTTAGATATATCTTAAAAATAAGTTAATGCTTCAGTTTTATTACACAATGTTTTTTAGTTTGGGGCCCTGGGCGGCTAGAATACAGTTGCAACTCCTCAATATAATTGAACAGGCAATAGTTCCTTTTTCTTCAAAGCAGGCTGGTGTCTTTAAGTCCATGCTCCACGGTAGCTCATCCAGAAGGTTCCTGGCTGTGGTTGTGGTTTCCAAGCAGTGTGCCTTGGACAGTAAGCCTGTTACGTGATTGTAACTTGAACTCAGTTTTGAGTGCTGTATATAAGCAATCTTTTAACTGTTAAAGAAAAAACAAATGGTTTGGAAACACTGAAGTGTAGTATACTTTTTTCTCGTGTTAGAGCATAGATAGGTTGCCTAGAGTGCCTAGATAATAACAAGAATAAAGGAGTAATAAAATTTTTGTTTCTGTTTAAAATGGGGACAAAATAAGCATGATTATGAAACATTGAAACCATTTTAATGAACTAAAAGTACAAAATGTAAGACTTAACCAATTTGGACAATGCAAATTAAGTTCATTTTATAGTCACTTGGAAATATTTACAATCACTCTCTGCTTGTTAGTGACAGTTTAAGACCAGAGGCAGACTTTTAATTTCATGCTTTTGGTACTTTATGAAAAAGTACACTAGTGGTTTGTGCAGAATTATATCTAACTGAAGCTATATGACTTCATTAAAGAAGTACATTTTATAAAATTCTTGCCCTTTTTTTTTCTTGGCAGTTTCTGAAATTTGTTAACTTGAAATGGGTCTGTTAGCTATTAAGATAATTTAAGTACTAACATGAAAAAGCACTTTTGGTTCTTAGGATCTAATTATCTGGTATTTTGGAACTGTGGAATAGAATTTGTGTGAGTTGGTAATCCAGTCAGTAGTTTACAAGTGTACGTAAATAAATCATCAAAATATACATTCAAAATATATTTGATAAAAAGTAATCTGATAATGTTATTAGCTGATAGGATTATATCAAAAATTACATTAAAAAATAAGTATTAACAGTGAAAGAAACAATTTTTTTTTTTTAATTTTAACTTGTTTTTCATGATAACTTGAGAGACAAAAGACTTACCGTTATGATACCCTTTTACTTTGCTTTCACACATTCAACTTAATAGTTCTGGACCTCTACTACCACTACCTTCCAAACTTTTATCTTAACTGAGAAATGATTATAGACATGTTTGTATGAAATACAAGAATGACACAGGCTTCTTACTGCAATTCCTTATTTAGAGCAATCTTCTGAATCAATGAAATCTTGATTGTTTCTCTTTTCTATTCTAATTTTTCCTCTCTTATGTTTTTCAGTCTTGTGCTTGGTCTTGTAATGAATACTGTCATCAGGCCAAAAATGATAGAATAAGGTCCCATCCTTTAGTAGTGGCTATTCTAAATAATGTAAGGATCGTTTTACGAATAGGTATAAAAAGAAATAGGTTTTCACACAAGTAAGAAAAGTTATCTTACACTTCTTCCTGTTTACATTTTAATTACTGTTACAACATTTGATAGTTTTGTGCATACTGTTATTTGTTAATCTTCTTTATTGGCTGTTTGGTTTTCATACTACAGATAGAAGTTGTAATAACACAGTTCTGTAGATAGGAAGATTGAGGTAGCCAAGGATAAGCTGTAATAACCAAGAAGTTTTAAAGTTCGGATTATTTAATGAATTTCTATATTCCTTCAGTTTCAATATCTTGTGAGCTGTGATGTATGTTATCAGTGATGATTCTACTGCTGCTGTTCTCTGTCAACAATCTTGGATATATAGATATTCAGTGTCTTTTAGTCCTTTCCATGTCTTCAAATTCTTATTCTTTTTTTTTCTCCTGTTTCTGCTGTTGTGCAGCATGCAACAAGGCTTCATACTTCAAGCTTGACTTAGAGAAGATATCTTTTTTCTCTTTAGAATAGTCAGTGGACGTTTTCCACCTCTATAATGTTGTGTTCCTCACTGTGATTTGTGCCTTGAGAAGGGAAATTCAGTATATGCATTTTTTCTACCTTAGGGGATAAAGGTCTTGAAAAAGAGCACCAGTATTTTCCATGTTTTTTTTTAGATCTAATAACAATTGTCTGATCTTTTGTTCAGTTTTACTTAATAATTGTCTGTTTGCCCATTACATAAATATGTATTTGAATTTGTTTCCTTTAATTACCTGCAACTAATAAATAAAGTACTTACAAATAATAAAGTTATAACTGTCCAATGTTATCTCAATTCAGAGCAAGTTTTTTCCAGCTCTAACCAAGCTTACGGAGTTTTAAACGGGAATTGAATATGGGATGAAAGCCCATCAAGGTTCTTTAGTACTTTATGTATTTTGTTTTGAGCTTTTATACTGTCATGTATTCATTAGAAACCGTGTCTAAATGAGTAATTGAGCTGTAACTTAGTTATGTTGACATGAGTGGTAATCACTGCAGTGAATACCATTTACATGGACCCTTGGCTTTGCTTGTATTGCCAAAAAGCTGGTATGTTTCAGAAATGTAGTTGGTCAACAGCATATTTAGAATTTTATACCTGTACTTATTTAATACTTTTCCATGAGAAACCTTACTTGACAGCCTGTGTATCAGAAGCTATTTCTTTAATGGCGCAGAAAAGATGTGATTTCATGAAGAGTAAAATGATAATTCCTAGTTTACCAAAGTAATTTATGGTACTTATTTTAATATGATTTAATATAATTTTACAACTACCCATGGAAGTGTTTTATCCTGATTTAAATGTAAAATCTGTCTGCAGACTCTTAATGACTTTTTCTGGAAGAATAGCATGTAATTATATGAGTGTAATAATTATCTGATTTTGTTTTGAAGTGTGGTTGTAGTTTTCTAAGTGAAAATGTAACTGTGCTAATGTTCATAAGGTCCTGAAAGTCTACTTGCCTTACAAAGGACAGAGGAGTTACTGAAGCAGCATTTTGAAGCAGTATTCTTTCTAATAAGTACTCCGTATGGCTTACAGGTTTTAAATGCACAGCGAGCTGGATACAAGGCAGCTATAGTTCACAATGTTGATTCTGATGACCTCATAAGCATGGGATCCAACGACAGTAAGTACAGGTATCACTTCTCTCCTGTTTGAAAATCATTTCTCCCACTAGAGCAAACAATATTAAAATCTGTATAAAGTATTATGGTGGACTGTGACTAGAACAACAGCAGTAACAACAACAAAAGCCAACAAATACTAGGTAACATAAAGAAAACAAGCAAACAAAACCACAAAAGCAAACAGTAAACAAAAAAATGCCCGAAACCCCAAATCCTCCTGCATTTAATGCTTTAAAATGGGAGTTGTGAGTTGTTAGTATAAGAACATAAACGTATACTTGTGTATTATACGTAGTGTTGAGTTTGTATGTTCTCTGAATGTGTCTTTAGTTTACCTTTAATTTGAATTTATGAGATAGATTTGTATGATTGATGTGGAAGATGGCAAATGTACTGTTAATTATTTGTCTCAACTATTAAGTAGAAATACAGGGGAAAAATACTCTTTTGGAAGTAAATGAAACTTCAAAATGTGACTACTTAATGGTTCATGGTTCCATTTTGCTATTGAACTGCAGTGTGCATTTTTATGTTCCTTTGAACAAATGGATTCTTTTATTTCTTTGAATACTCCTTTGGAAATGAAATCTGCTTCTATGGAGATACTCAATACTTGCCTCGATGCCATACTGTGCAATGTGCTCTAGGTAATCCTGCTTGGCAAGAGGGTTGGACTAGATGATCTTCCAAGGTCTCTTCCAACCTTTGCCATTCTGTAATGCATATCACATGTATTTTTTCAGTTTTTCATTTGTAAAAAGAATTTAGAGATCAGTGTGCCATTTTCTGATTTATTTTGAAGGATGCTAGCTGTTCTGACTTTATCCTTTCTTCGAGTGGTTATATTCAAAGCTTCTTGCAGTCTAGTCAAAATACCAATTTTGCTTTATGGTATGTGTTTTCCATCTATAATGCTCTTACGATTTTCTCTGTGGAGTTTCTTTATTATGTCTAATGTCTTGAGGTTTCTGAATATGGAGCAAGAACATGAAAACAAAGAAAAATGAGAAAACATGAGAACAAAAAAAAATCAAAGTAGAAACACCATAGAGTGAACTAGAACATTACCTTTCATCAAACTAAGTGGAAGATGAGTAGCACAGTAAGCTATGTGGAAGTAGTTTTAATGAGTTCCCAACCCACATAAAACTTATTTTCAGGGTTCACTATGAAATCAAGCGTAGAACAAGTTCACAATAAATACAAATTTGGGTAGTGTGAAGTGACATTAAGCCATGAATGCCATTGTGTTGGGGAAGCAGAATACTTAAATACAAATTTAGGATGCTTTTGACCCTGAAATGTGAAGCATAAGTGAGAGGTGCAAAATCAACACAAATTGAAGCCAAGGAAAAAAAAAATCTAGAATGTGGGATTTATCTTTCAATAATTTTTCATTTCATTTCCATCTTATAAGTTTATTTTTGCCCTCGTTAGTAAGGGGAGGGAAGACAGTTCACTACAGTTTCTTGAGACTGAGGTAAAGATAGGGGATTTATTCATTCTCTTCTTTGAGCTTTTTGACCTTTCCAGAGTGTTCATTCATTTTTAGGGTGAAAAGAAGGGAAGAAAGATTAAAATTTACTGTACCAGATCATAAAATATAAGTTCACAGAAATTCTGGAAATCAGTGAAGCTATGTGACTTTATCAAGTCTCTAAGTAAGAATTGATGTTCTGGTTAAACGTACTTTAATGATATCTCTTTTTGTCAGAATATGTATTCTATGCTCCCTTTGTAATAATATGCTCCCTTTGTAAGGTAATACTCTGTTACAAATTTTGATTTCTATACCTGCAATAAAGCCCATAGATACTCAGTAGGAAAAATAATACCACTTTACTATATGACATAAAGTAGTAGTGTGCATGTGCATCAGTCTGTAACTAAATTAAAATATATCTTTATGTTGTGATAGTGTCATGTTGTTCAAGTCTTATATCTTGAGTGCCCATATAGTGCCAGTGTAATACTGTTTTTCATGCTTTTTTATATACAGTTGAAATTTTAAAGAAGATTGACATTCCTTCTGTCTTCATTGGAGAGGCATCAGCTAATTCTCTTAAGGAAGAATTTACTTATGAAAAGGGGTAAGTTACCTCACATGCAGTCATGTTATTCTTTGGATTAATAGCTTATTTTAAATAAATATCAAAAGGAGGCCATGAGTTGTGGTAACAGAGGCTATGGGTATTCCAGGTGAAACCTTGTGCCTGTAGAAGTAAATGCCTTGATGTGCTGCTGATTTCACTGAATCTGTAGTTTCACCTTCTGTTCTGTTAACGCATACCTTAAGCACCTACTTGTTTATAAACACTTTAGTAGAGAGGTTAAACCGTGACTATGAAATAAAAGTAGTTCTTGGAACTGTCTACTGAAAAGTCTTGTGTGACTGCAGTGGTACTTGATTTCATACCCCAGAGATGAAATCAGTCCAATTTTTGTTTTTAAATTTTTTTTGAAGAATACGTACTGAGCGCTGCTTATTGATCCCTTTCATCCTGAATACTACTTTGACGAGCTTTTTGATATATTTGACCCTATTATTGCATTATCAAAGGATACTATGTTTTGGATATTTTCTTTGAAGAAATGCCATGTAAAGCTAAATACTGCGTTTCAAGTTCTCTCACAGTCCTACATTCCCAGTTTGCTGCTTGTTGCACTTGAGTCTTGTAAACTAGTAGAAAAATTCAATTTTAACTAACTCAGGATGTACAACTGCCTTAGAAGCTACGTGGATTTGAGTGGGTCTAGGAAAAATGGAGAATCACAGTGAAATTACTCAGCCAGTCTGTACTGTTCAGGGATTGAAGGAAATGAACAGCCAAGTTAGACGAACCTTGCAGAGACCTCAGCCTCTTTTGAGGGAACCCTGAATCCTGTTAACATGAACAGAACTTTTGTTCGTGGATTGCATGGACTAAAGAAACCTTCAGGTGTCTTCTAGCTGCACTGAAAAAGCTACAAACCTGCCGCAGGGTTGCTGAACAGTGCATGGTATCCAATTTCCTTTTTACATTGGAACTATGTATAGCTAGAGATTTAGTATTGGAGGTTGTTTTATCCCTTGGTTTTATCTGAAGACATTGTTCATAAGAGAAACAGCATTGGTATTTATTTAATATTGTGTGAGAACAAGGGATGATTAAAGGAAATACTATTTATTTTTTGTTATTTATATAATTTTGCAATAGTAATAAGTTTATGCTGTTATGCATTTTTTTTCTGGCTGCCTAAGTTGTAAGAAAGATGTATTGACGTTGTTTACTGGTCACTAGTATTTCAAAATTTTTAGAAGAATGTTTAAAAGATCAGAATTAATTAAGTTTTAGTTTCTAGAGTATCAGCTACTATCCCTTCAGGATCCATTTGTGAATATGCTCATGTTGAAGTATGAGAAATGCCGATTTAATATTAAAAACAGTAGTTTTACTGTGAGGGTGTTTGAGTGCAGGAAGATTGCCAAAGAGAAGTGGTAGAGTCTCCGTCCTTGGAGATGCTCAAAACCCAATTGGACACAGTCCTAGGCAACCTGCTATATGTGATCCTGCTTTAACAGTGGGGCTGGACCAGATGATCTCTGGAGGTCCCTTAAAATCTCAACTATTTTTGATTCTGTGAAATTTCTTTAGGTCTTAAAAAGGTAGTTTTTCTAAGGTGAAATAAAGATCCTGTGATTTCCAGACTAGTACCACAGTTTTAGTCCCTGCTCCTTCTTCATTCTCTCTTTGCTGTTTAGAGCATCACAGTCTCATTGAGGTTGGGAGAGACCTTTGGAGGCCATCTAGTCCAACCCCCTTGCTTGGTCAGGGCCACCTAGAGCAGGTTGTCCAGGGCCATGTCCAAGATAGCTTGTGGGTATCTCCAAGTAGAGAGGTCCTCATGAAGCTACATAGAGATGGTCCCTATCCAACCTCTGCAGGTCTCTCTGGATGGCAGCGCAACCATCTATCTGGCAAATCTGTCAGTACTGCAGTTTCTACAAACTCGCTGAGAGTACACTTTGCCCCGTCATCCAGATGATAAATGAAGACGTTATGCTCAACTGCACTCATTATTGACCCTTGGAGCATGCAGCTAATTAGTGGCCTCCAACTAGACTTCATGCAGTGTCGTAAGAATGACTTGAACAAATCTGGGTGTTAATTTGTTGCTAGAGTATGCTCATAGTCCTTCAGAGGCTAATAGTGGTAATTCTACAGCAGCTCTGTGAACCTGAACAGATGGTGACATTTTAAAATGTTGTATTATCTGATAAGAGAACCATACATTATAAAGGTTATTGTTGGTGATTGAGTCATATAATTTTCATGTTCTGTTTCTGCTTTATTTCTCTTTATTTTTTCTGTTGTAACAAAGTCTGGTTATCTCTGAGTAATGCAGTCTGGTGAAGGAGTACATAGTTGCTTTTCTATCTTGTACAAAGTGAAACAGTTATTTTATATTGTGCAGCCATTTAAAATGCATGAAAGCAAACTGTCTAATACAAAATTTTGATCTTTAAATAGGTGAAATTGTAGATAGATGTATGTGAATCGAGCCACAGTTTGAACTATTTCTTCATACACATTTTCTGAGTGAAGTGCAGAAGCCTTCAGCATCTACCTATATTTGAAGAGTAACTCAGGATTTTGCAACTGGGGCAAAATACATTAAAACCTTGAATTATGAAGTTATCTGTCAAATCTGAAAGATTCAACACCTTTTCATCTAGGCAGTGTACCACGTTCATTTTTTGCATTCTTAGAAGAAAATTATCTAAGAGCAATGGGCAGAAAACTTTCTTTAAATAAATGAAATTGCTTTCCTGCAAGAGGGATACTATATATTTATCAAAAGTTTCTCCTTTTATTTTCATATAACGTCAAATGTATTTAGTCAACTCTCTTAAAAACTACAGAAGTTTTTGTGAGTATACATATTTCAGACCTAAGGGTTCAATCTTCTTAAAAATACGTTAGTTTCCTAAGCAGGTTAGTTTGAGCAAGTTAAATGCTGATCTTTTTATTGAATAAATATCTTGAAAGCATGTTGGAGACAATGCAGTCATTAAACTATTGGTAAGTCAAGACAGAATTGTATATCTTTAATCTATTATTTCTGTAGCATTGTAACGTATCCATATAAGCACTGAAAAGGAGAATTTCGTTGGTTGATGGCTTGAATTTGAATGGCTGTCAGTTCAAACTTTTTCAGTGTTTAACTTTTCTGACTTAAAGCGCAGTTCTGCTATGGAAGAGACCCAAAAAAAAGGGATTATTGATTTCCCTGGTGCTCTCCTCTGCATTCCTTGCTCAGAAATGTAGAAAGCGAATAGAAGGTAATCTTTCTGAGTACATAGGTATTCATAGTATAAGGTTACTGAAGCTTTTTATCATCATTCTTAATTAGTAGTTTTCTATGCTAGGTGAATTTGCAGGTTGCGTTTCATACTAGTCCATAGGGCCGCATGACTGTTTGCGCTGCTCTTTTCTGCTTTTGGGTTTAAAACTTTTAACATCTTGTTCTCACAATGTTTTTCTTAAAAATAATATACCGTGAACAGAATGGAAAAGGTATATTTCATATTTGTCTAATGATCTTGCATTTTCAGGTCTCTATTGTCATTCCAGTAAATTAATCATACCAACTAGGCTGTGTTATAAGTAGATACCTTGCTGGTGAAACTGCTTGATAAGAAACTATTTTGACTCCATATGAGATAATAGAATAGAATAGTAATAACAGTAATAGAATTGCTAACATTTGTATCCATTGTACATTCTCAGGTGTTTCTGACTGCTTGTGCCAACAGAGTAATAATGGGAGTTTACTTCCTTATGTATCAATAAATACTAGTATTCAGATATCTAGTTGCTAGCATCCACATCAAATTCTCTGAGAAGACTTCTTGTTGCTGTACTGTAATTTATTGACTCTCCAGAGGAAAAGGGGTTGTACTTTACAATGCCTCATGAGTTGAGACTAAACCTGCAGTGTAATCCAAAATGTAAAGAATTTATTTTGAACATTTACTATTGCTATGAGGGTGGTGAGGAAACTGGAACAGGTTGCCCAGAGAAGCTGTGGGTGCCGCATCCCTGGCAGTTTAAGGCCAGGTTGGATAGGGCTTGGGCAACCTGGTCTAGTGGAAGATGAACCTGCCTGTGGCAGGGGGCTTGGAATTAGATGATCTTTAAGGTCCCTTCCAACTCAAACTATTCTGTCATTCTAAGATGATTCTATGAAATAAGAATGATCACAGTATCTGTTGATAATTGGGTTATATTTTCTCAGTCTGCTGTCAACAAAGCTATGAGGTTATTTTGCTGGTTGCTGTAGTTTTATCTGTGATTGAAGTCAGTAAGTAGTTTTAACTCAAAAAATGTTTGAAGAAAAATTATTTTATCACTTTGAGTTTGTACTACGTAAATATCAGCTGAATTCTTTGTTGTACACAGGTGGACATTCCTTTAGTGTATTTTGTGATAAACTTTTATATTTGCCTTTCATTGCATTTATTCTTTAATTCACTGTTCATTAAACTGTTCTCTCTTTCTACAGTGGCCATGTTGTGTTGATCCCAGAGTTCAGTCTTCCTTTGGAATACTACTTAATCCCTTTTCTAATAATAGTAGGGATCTGCCTTATTCTCATTGTCATATTTATGGTAAGTTCCTTCTTTTAATAACATCTTTTCTCACAAACAAATCATCACAGAATGGACACCTACTGAAATTAAATAAAGGGTTACAATAAAGGAACAACAAAAGCTTTGTGTACTGTATATACCAATACTGTGCTTATCTTTAATCCTTTATTTTTCTCAGTACAATAAATAGAGATGCAGACTTGTGGCAAAGGGTTGTCAGGAGCCTTTAGGATATTCTACCCAGCATAGAACTACTTCCAGAGAACTGTCCTTCGTGGTACTCTACCACTGCACAGGTTCTTCCCTTTTCACTCTATAAAGAACAACCTGTGGTCTTGTACATTGAGAATATGTCCCACTCTACCAACCTTGCATTTCTTAATGTTGATCCCACTGTTCTACAAGGCAAGTCTCGCACTGTTTTTTACCACAGATATAGTAGTCAGACAGCAAGCTCACAACCTATTATAGTACACTGCACATATCTTACAGCATATACATTACGTATAGAGTTGGGAATGTCTCTTATAAAAGGTAAAAGAACATACCTGTGTATTATTTCAGAATATCTTGCACCCCACTTTTTGGAATTTTTGCTGATCTCTGACTTAATTATGAATTTACCTTTTGATAAAAATGAAGTAATGTGTCAACTGCTGCATAAAACTTATTGAAATGTTTCTTTCTGTTGTGCTAGTGTTATTTCTGCTGTCAGTTATTTATTTAATTAAAAATTCTGGGCACATTAGGCACGAGCAGAATTACAGCAGCTTTGTGGAACCAGCATAGAGAAGTGATCTACTAGAGAAAATGTAAAAACTACCAATACTTTGTCTGACCTTCTGGTGATAACCTTGATCATTCCTCATTGTCCCAGTTAGTTAGGAGAAAGTATAGCCCTATCTTTGTATTCTGAAGGTCAACAGATTGAGAGTTGGAGAGATGGTAGAGTTACAAAGGAAGGGCAGTCACCAGGGATAATGTTCTGTGAACATCTGTCGTTTTGATACCATTAGAATTCTGACTTGAGCTGCACTAGCTGTCTGCTTACAGTGCACCTGAGTTATAAATTCAAACAAGATACTGGTTATCAAAGGAATGGAATGAAGAAGAGTATCAAAGTCACCATATTGCATCCTATCAAAATACTGTGAAGCACTGATCCATCATTTTCCAAAATAATACTAATTACAAAATGAAGAGAGTCAGTAAGAATACTTATGGGGCTTCTTGTTTCAAGAGAGATTTAGATTTAATTTAAAGAAAAATGTGAAGGAGGGGGGACATGATAACTGTAGTTATGAGGAATGGCAGCTTGATTTTTTATCATGTGCACCATTGTGGAAATTCAGGAATGAGAGAGATGTGTTTTACTCTCAAAGTATTTTTTTTTTTTAACCAGTTCAGCTGCTTTTGTTTTTAGGTGATGATAAATCAGTTGCAAAAAATTACCTCATGCACTTCAGAGCTGTCATTTTCCAGTCAGGAAACGGACAAAATTTTACACTGCTTTGCACCAATCACATTACCAAGGAACAAAAGCTATGTAACAAACACAAGGCTGATCCATCTGAAAGGTCACCTCTCTTTAGAATTGCAAATGCTTTTCCCTTACTGTGAAAACAACAGTTGTCTACATCAGAAGTGGCAGTAAAAGTGTTACAGGAGTGAGATAAACAAATTTCTAAAGTGTTTGTCTTTAGGGCAAACAAGGAGTAAGTGAGCCATAAATACAGATTAGTTAAAATTTGCCTTTTAAGAGCTTTTTTTCATTTGCATGCTACTACTCTGAATTAAAACAATTTTTCCTTTAATGTGATTTTGAAAGTTGTACTTTACTGATAGTTCTTCTCCATATATGTATTTAGAATTTCTGTATGTGCAATCTAAAAGAAAGAAACCAGTGCTAGGTAGGATTGGCCATGAGAGAAGGAAATAAACATTTGGTGAGGAAAATCAGAGACTCTTTAACCTGTTTCTAATTTTCTTGCTTGTCTACTGTGAGGAAATTTTTTTTAAAAAAAGTGGGGGGGAGGGAAATGTCTGTAAAGTATGATTTAAAATCTATGTTTTTAAATACAAAATTTGTGAAATATTTTCTAGTTAAAAGCAAAGACTCTAAGAGACCTGAATTTCTCTTCTGTTAGTATCAATAGGTAGTCAGTGCTGAAAATGAACGGTCCTTTCCATGTCTTAGAATCATATTGTAAAGGAAAAACATACAGGAACCAGGAGAATATTATCTTGTATGTTTGCAAGTCAGGGCTGCCTGTACTTTGTATTTGGGACAGATATTTGGAAGTTTTTGAAAACAGATTATACAATTTTGAAATACCAAATCCATCTACACAGCTTATAATAAACTGTGAGAAAAAAGGGGAAGAGGTTTTTGAAAGCATTTTCCAGAGTGTAGTATATTTACAAATGTATATTGACCCTACTTGCAATGTGAAATAATATCCTGTATGCTGAAAGGTCAAACATTATGCAAGTATATTGAAATGTTAAAATACTTTTCAAAGTACACTTAATAAATTAAAGCACCCATTAGGTGTTCCCATGTGAAAAACGCTTTGGTTGAAACCTGTTATGGAATCTCAAAAATAATCTTACTCAATTCATTTACTTAATGCAGACAGTGAACTTGATCTCAGGGAGATTTCAGGTAGGATCTTGTCCATGTTCATTTATGGTTTCTGCCCCGTTTCTTTTCAGGAAGTTTTGTTTTTAACTAAGAAATCAATGCAAGACTATCTGGTTGTTATTAAGTGAATTATATTAGAAAGACTGCAGTCCATATGTGTAATTCATTGTAGCTGAGGTAAAAAGAACCTGAGTGAACAGATTAGTTCCAAATACGCTTAAAAATGAAGGACCGGTATGATGTAGAAGGATAAATAAATTGTTCTCCCCCTCTCCCTCCCAAGAATACATTTATACATAACTGTCTTAAATCTTTTGTGAAAATGCAACAATACCTTTCAGGGATTCCTGAAGTGAGAAAGATTAGTGCTGTTTATAATGTTAATACTCACTCAGTGTTTACCTTATCCACAGTGTAGCCAAGTATGTAGTACCTCTCTAATTTTCAAAAGACTTGTCAGCGTGTATGCATAGGTTAAGGCCACTTTTTTGCTGTATTTGAAAAAAAAAATCATACTGTGTTAGGACTAGAAACTGAATGGGAATAGGCTTAAGGGCTATAAAGAAAATGGAAAACAGAATCTTTACTATGGTTGAAGACAGCAAGTGACATGGCTTGAAGTAAACCCCTTCCCTGCTTCCCAGATTACTTGCAATACTATGAAAACAGTTCTTGGATTAATTCTTTTTGAAGAAAAATTATTTTCTATAATTATTATTTTTGAATAATCTTCAAAAAGAACTGTAATAATCTAAAACTGCCATAAGTAAAACCTGTCAAGCTGAATGGATTGTATTTTGCCCTGAAATGTGCCATCCACTATATGTGGACCTCAGCAGGGGATCGCAGCAATGGCTATTATTTTATATATAGAGAACATTATCTTATTTTTTTTCTTCCCTTTCCTAAAATGATTGCATGTAATTTCAGTTTCAAGTGCTGTGGTAATCAAGAAAGTTCTTTAGGCTTGTTTGGTTTAATCCTTGAGTACATTCTTGAGAAAAGCAAAGAGGTGCTTCAGCTTGAGCCACAGTTCCCTTTTAAATAACTTACAATAAAGGCTCATAAACCAAAACTTTTACAGTTCTTTTACTGTTTTAAGTTACTGTTCACATTGTCTAATGTCTATTTCCAGATCACAAAATTTGTGCAAGACAGACACAGAGCAAGAAGGAATCGGCTTAGGAAGGATCAGCTTAAGAAACTTCCTGTACATAAATTTAAGAAAGGCAAGTGTATTGTTCTTTGTCTAATTAGAACCCACTGTTATAACACCAAACATCTCTCATTGGAGGGGTTTTGGAAATAATTTTTGAGTATGCTTGAAATAATAGTAGAGTTTGAAGTGAAAGCATACACAAAAAAGTGTTTTGACCCTGCTCTCACTGAAACAAAGCAGAGTTCTAACATTTTGTCACTAAAGCAGAGTGGACATTATATGCATAGTGTGGGTAAAAAATTTATTGAATGAGATAAAAAAAACTGCATTAAGACTTTCTCTATTGCAGTCTGCGTCTTAAAGTTGAAGCAGTCTCTTCTCCATTTTGATTTTTAAATGTTACCATCTTACCATCCAATTGTTCATTCATAAAAACTGTTACAAGAACTAATGCTGGAAAGGCTACTTAATTGAAATGATTGATTACTGCATGAGAAGTCCTCAGGCATTTGCTGAGGTATGAATACCATGTTAGGGGATATGCTTGGTTTCAAGGATAGAACCACTTACAAGTGTTTGCCCTTGATAAAGCCAACCTACATTATTAATAATATTGCTCTCTGTGCAAAACAGATGTTCAGTTTGAGTGGATACAGTTTTTGTGCAATGTTAGTCAACCTTACTTCAAGGAAACAAAAAAAAACACTAATTGACACATTGTCCTTTGCAGGGTTGACCAAATTGCTATGGATACAAAATTAACTTAATAAAAAAATAATTATCTTGAGCCAATAAAGTTAATATTATTTTTTCTTTCTTTTCGTGATTCCATATGAAATCTAATTGAAATAAAAATACAAAGTGGGAGAATGTGGGCGGGGGGTGCAATGCATGGCTTTGAGAAAGTCAGTTAATGCATTTTTCAGTTAATCATATGCACGTGTGCATCTGTAATTACGATCTCAATTACGTGACTAAGCAAGTGCATGAAGACACCGTATTTGTTGTTTTCCATATTCTTCTACCTCTTTCCCCTTGCTGAATGTTACACAAAATGAATGGTTTGGAGCTCAGTCAGTCATCCTAAAGCAAACCTGTCTTTGAATATCCAGCTATTCATTGCATTATGCAATGGCTTATGCAAATCAGAACAAAAAGCATGTTTTATTTCAGAGCTTCTGCACTAGGCCTATGACAATACTAGGAATAGTGTTTTTTTTTTTTTTTTTACTGATTTCAGTAGGCTTTAGATAAGACACTTTACATTTCTATATTGCGTAGAGAGTCCAGTAACAAAAGTGGCATCGATTCATTGACTGTCTTTGCATAGTAGTAGTTTTTTTTCCCTTTTTTAACCTGGTAAGTATGCATCATCTGGGAAATAGCTTCTGTGCAGTTCTAATCAACAAGCCTCTCACCTTTGAATAATCCCACAGAATCCAATGCATTGTGCCTAAAATCTGTTTTTTACATTGAAGGTGTTTTGTGGCAGTTGTTGTGGTTCTTCCCTACCAAAAGGACTACATTTTGGCCATATAAAAGCTAATGGGAGTTGATACACTTTGTGATGTTTTTATAACAAAAGCAAACCTAGCGAAAAAAAGAAATCCATATAATATTCCTATAATTTCATCATTAGGAAACCTGAATACTCTGAAGAATAATAGTTTAGAAATAATATAGGTTAGAAATGTTGTGAGTTGGTATATATTGTACAATACAACTTATTTTCAGAAATCTATTATTTCCAAACGACTTCAACTTTATACTAAAATTAAATTTAGGCCAAGAATGAAAATATTTTAGATCTTAGCAGCAATGAAATGGCAGTGTAACCATTCACACCTGCAGAATTAAAGGTATTGTAAGTTTGGTATTGTAAGAAGATAGACTGCTAGAAAAGAAAGAGATGTGTAGACATATTATTAAGAAATTAAAAACTTATGAAGTTAGTTTTCCTACATTCATTGTCAAAGGTTAGGATCCTAAATATGTGATAAAGTATCCAGAATTTTGGAGCTATTATGTCTATGAGTCTTAGTGGAGCGGTTTGGTTAAGTGCTTAAATATGAAATGAACTTAATTACAGGCAGTCAGCTGCCCAAAGTTGTATGCATGTATATGTGTGTGTGGGGGGGAAGCCCTGTGTGTGACAAATAATAGGCTGCAGGATATAATTTTAAACAAAGACATTTTTAAGTACGATGGACATTTAATTTTTATGTATATACATTTATATGGAGGTTGATGCATATGATTGAGAAATAATGGGTAGTAGTTGTATGTGAATGTCTTTTAAAAATCTGCTCCAGAGTATGCATGGTTCTGCAGTTTACTATTTATTCCGAAGCTGATTTTTTTTCCTGGAAATGGGATTATAACTGATCTAATTGCTGTTCATTACTGACCCATCTGCCTAACTGCATAGTACAATGTAGGTTTAATAGACAAAACAAGTCCTAAGGTCTGCTAGTGTCATGGCAGTTTTTTCTGGTGTTTTTTCTTTTTCATTTTAAATTGTTCGTAAGTGTACAACTATATGGAATGTATCTGGGTGGATAATTCTGTTTCTGAAAATACTGTATTTGTGTCAAGTAAAAGAGATTTTTGCTTACTGAAGATGTTCCACTTGCAGAGTTTATTTGAACAAGATACTTTATCTTACGTTGTACTTTACATCTTATTATGTAAAATCCTGTGTTCTTTGAGAGACAAGTAGTCATGGAGGTGAAAATAACTTGGAAACTAATTAACTAATTTGGAAAGTAGTAGAGGCTCCAAGATGCACAGAGAAACCACATGAGTCTCAGAGTGCTGGAGAGGGCTGGCAGTTCTGGTCTTTGCTACTGTGTGGGGTTGTCTTCCTGCCCCAAGCCAGGATGAGAACAAGAATCAGTGCTTAGTTAATATCTCTAGTAACTTGTTGGGGAAACGTAGCAGGTGGACTGCACCTGATGGAATCTGGTGGATGCAGATGAAGCAGTTGCGTGGAGGACCTGTTCAGATCTACTGTGCAATTGAAAGATCAGACCCAGATGTTGTGATGGGTAGGCCTTGAGTACAAGTCCATGGCAAGAACCAGGGAAATGTTGCAGTTAGCCAAGACGGTATCAGATAGTTTCACAGCCTCTGTATCTGAGAAATTCAGCATAGTCCTGAGAAAACTTTTTTTTTTTAAACAGGCTTAAAAGGGGATGCTTTACCACTGTGTCTTTTTTAATAAGAATGAGAGAATATTACAATAATAGCACTTCACACAGTTGAAAGTTATTAACCTGAATGGAAAGTGAATATAGTCCTAATAAGAAAGTAAATACAGTAAAGTCAACAACATAGCTTCAAAGAACCTGCCCATTTAAAGGTCAGGGAAGACTAATAGTTTCTTCAGCCCATGAAACTAACATAGAACCTATATGCATTTGTCTGTTGCAAATCTTTTAAAGTTAAACATATTCTCAATTATGTACTGTAGGAGATGAATATGATGTATGTGCCATTTGTCTGGATGAATATGAGGATGGAGACAAGCTCAGAATCCTTCCATGTTCTCATGGTAAGCAGCTGTATTTTTGGTCTGGTATTTGCATTAAAATAGCTATCTAAAACACCACACCTAGAAATCGCAGTTGAATATGTTTATTGACAAATCTATAAAATTTTTCATTTGCTAATATCCCTGAGCACGTACACAGATTGGGAAAAGAGTAAACTTTTTTTTTTCTTTTTAAAAGGAAAAAAGGCTAGTATTACCACTCTGCATTTTTCTTTGGATATGCATGTGAGGAAAAAAAAATCTGGGCTCGACACTGTCCCCTAAAAGTCTGTTTTTAGTAGGGAAGTACATTTCAGAGTTCCCTTTTACATAAAACTAAGCTTTTACTTTCTCCAAGACAATTAAACTATTAAGTTTAATTTAGTTGATTACTAGTGACATAGACAATGTGGATGAATGGGTATAGTCTGTCCTGTAGCCTGAAGCTATACAAATCATTGCCTTGACTGCACTTGGAAGCCAATGTTGATGGTTTTATCAAATGTGGCCCATTGCAGGGCTGTTCTCAGATTGATTCAATAGAGGAAATGGGTATTTACTGCATTATTTGTCATACTGTTAATGGTCCACAATTAGGTCCTAGATCCTAATCTATTAGGTATTTTGTACTTACGGATATACAGTCTACATGCCAACAAACTTTTAGGTAAAATTATCATTTTGAGTTAAATTCTAAAATGTTTCTGTTTTACTTAACATCAATACAATTTAGCAGGTTTAATTGTCCTTTTTCCTTAGATAATAATGTGCTTGTATTTTGTTTTCTAACAGCATATCACTGCAAGTGTGTGGACCCATGGCTGACAAAAACAAAAAAAACATGTCCTGTTTGTAAGCAGAAAGTGGTCCCTTCTCAGGGAGACTCTGACTCTGAAACAGACAGTAGTCAAGAAGAAAATGAAGTATCTGAAAATACCCCCTTGCTTAGACCATTAGCCTCAGTTAGTACTCAGTCCTTTGGGGCTTTGTCAGAATCTCACTCCCATCAGAACATGACAGAGTCCTCAGAATATGAGGAAGATGACAATGACAATATTGATAGCAGTGATGCAGAAAATGGAATAAATGAAGAAAGTATAGTAGTTCAACTACAGCCCAATGATGAAAGGGATTATAGAGTGACAAATATTGTTTGAGACTACTATTGATTAACAGTGTATGAACAAAAGAGTTCTTAAGGTCATACTTTACAAACATTTATGTAGGTAATATATTTTAATTTGTAATCCATCTGGTTTCTTCAATAGCGGTTCATGTACTAGTACTATGGTTTAATCATTACAAATAGATTTATTTTTGATTCAGGTATTCAGTCACATGTGTTCTTAAAACAAACAATTTAACTGGACTTCACAATGCTAATGACTAATGTTTATAGTTTATATAACTAGAAATATTACACAGACTACTTTAAATGTCAGTGTCTGTTGAAATGGGATTTAGCTGGAAATAATTTTCATCCTTTTTGTAGCTACAGCTGGGTCATACCAATAGCAATATTTATTATGTGTATGGTATGTGTTAACCCTTAAGACCAACAAAAAATGTATTTGCATGTTTGTATAGAGTTTGCCTAAAAGCTGTCACCACTACTGAAAAAAAAAAAAGGTAGATCAATATTCTATATGTTGATGTATCAGAACGAAGCAGAAGAAATCCACTTTTATCTCAAAGCACTGATTCCAAATAATCCTTTGGAGTTTGCCACTCTAGCTGAGTTTAAGCAGTCCTCTTGAGCAGTTCCTAGGATAAGGAAACTTAGAATATATATATATGTTTAGTTTTAAGTGATTCACAAGGTAAGATTCATCCCTAACATGTTAATTTAGCTTTGTTTGCTACTATGATGTAGTCTGGTTTTCAGTGATGATGTGGGAGTTGAGGAGAAGGTGACTAAAACAGGGAAGGTTTTGTTCCACATATAATTTTAGGTAAGTATTCTATTGACCCTCAACTCATATACCTCTTACTAAAGAGCATTTTATGCTACGTTAATCTGCTAAACTATGTATATAGAAAAATTGTTCCTTTCAAATACCTGATTTGAAAACAAGTGCTTATAACTATTAAACAGAACTCAGTACTTATCAGTGTATCATGAAAAAAGTAAATTATATATAATACCTCTGTAACTATGTAGAAAGTAACAGCACATGTATAATCAAAATGCAGAGATTTTTTTTATATGGCCTTGAATAAGGAAAGCTTGAAAGAATGTTAATAAATGTTTTCCACTTTACGTATCAAAAGGATTTTATTTAACTTACGCCTTACATTCATTGTGTACTTACACATGTATTACCATGTAAGGTTAAAGTATTTTTAAAGATCCAGAACAAGGAATTGTGAACATCCCTTAGTAACATTAACCTATATTGTACTGTGTATCACAGTACAAATTTTATACTGATCTACGCTATGCACCGAAAACAATTTTTGTTCATGTAATTTGATGAGAAGCTTGAAACAGTCTAGGTCTGTACGTGTAATCTATAATGGGGGAAATAAGACCAGAGTACTATTAATTTTTCCTGCCTGCTGTGCCAACAAACACCTTTACAGCTGAAGACTAAATGTTTGTGTTCTGAAAGTCAGAAAGTGCTAAATCCTGGGCTGAGATTACAGGTGAGGTTATTTCCATTTGTTATTTCTGACCTAACGTGCAGTGCAGCTACATACCCTCCTTCCTTACACCTGGTAGTGGAAATCAATTCTCTTGGACTGATGAACAGCAAAGAGGGTTTCATTTTCAGAATGAGGCAAGGTAAAAGGATAATGAAAAATAATGATTAATCTACAAACCACTGCCAACAGCAGTCCATGGGGTAAACACAATGTATTAGATTTTGTTGTGTAAAATTCCACCTCAAATGGCATATGTCTAGTTAAGACCAAATATGAAAACCTAAGCTGTAAGATGTTTCTTAAAATAGGTTCCTGCTGTTAATATGTAATGAGTGCATGTGTTTATTCATAATTGCATTTCAGGCACCCCAAAACTTGAAGAGACCCAGAACCATGAACAGAAGTCAACTTTTTAACATGCTACATTTAACAATGAGTGTAGGATTTGCTGCAATGACAAAAAGTGAAAGGAGACTTTAGTTTCTCAGGTGCCACACTCCATCCTATACAGAGAAAATGCAGGCAGCAAGTGACACTGTTTCCATCCCAAACCTACTGAATGTTTCAAAAAATTGTCCAATTTCCTAATGCTATTAATGTAAATTTCATTTCAGCAGGCCTTGGTAGTAAACACTGAGATGGCATTTCTCCCCCACGCCCCTCCCCCTGCCTTGCACCACAGATAGTTTACTCATCTGTTGCCATTGCCAGTGAGGATGTGAATGAAAAGAACGGCACTTCATTAAAGGAATCTCTGCATTTCTAACTTGCATATTTCATTAAAACTTGCTGGATAAATCTTCTGTCCCAAAAGGCAGTGTCGTCACAAACCTACAGGAGAAGATAAATATGGATTTTTCTTTGGACTATGACCTCCTAGTTTACCATGTGAAGGAGCATTGCTTCCTCACCTTGCCACAAACAGCTGACTACCAGTTGTTTTTTTAATTTTTTTTTTCCCTTTATTATAAGCCTATCAATCCAACTTCAGTCTCTAGCTATGTTCCAAATAGCACATTGGTACTTGAAAGAGGTTCATGCTTGGTTACCTAGCTGAAAAAAAATTAAATAGCTATAACTGGTGTCTGAATTTAAAATATTTCATGAGTCCTCTGAGGTGTATGTCTACATAAAATAGCATAGTATCATTGACTGTTATCACAAAATGTAATTATTTGTATGACCAGTATAAATAGCTGCTTATAAGTTTGAACCAAACCTTTCATTACATAAGGAGAATAAACTACTGTGAAAAGACAGTAAAAGACAGGAGTTAAAACTTACCCTTGAAAGCAACGATAAGTGCTCATTTGTTGAGAGGTGGGAAGAGTACAGGAAAAAGTGACAAGTCTGACAAGTGTTTTTCTTAACAGGTCACCAAGGAATGGAGAAAAGATTTAATGAGCAAAACAAACCAGTACATAATACTGGAGGAGCTCCAGGGCAATGTTTGAATGAACAGTAATAATAGGACAGCTACGTGTAAAATAATAGAACAGAGTATTAAAACAAAATGCAATTCCTTCTGTAAGTAGAATTCAATAGAGGCAAGAAACATCTAACATAATTCTAAGTAGCATTCATTATAAAAATGAATTTAGTGACAAATCAATTTAATGACCATCTAAAAGGTATAAGGAACTGGGGATAAAGGAGGGAGAAGTGAATCTTAAAATCATGAAGCAATTCAGTCAGTAGTGAATTATCTTCCTTCCTGAGTTTGGGAAGAGAGTGAACAACTTTAGAACTACCCTTAAAAACACCCACCCACCCCAACTTTAAAGCAATTCTGCCTCTTCTCTGCATTAATTTCCCTGAGTGGTGAATTTTGAGTAGTGGTACAACCTAATAAACTGTTACCTCAGAACTGGCTGGAGCAGTACTGTATCACAGAACATTAACTGGCGGGCTAGACCCTGAACAGTGTAACACTGCTAATCACCAAGAGAAGGGCAGTAAGTACATTGCTGTGCATGTGACTTTGCTGTGTCAATAGAATTAAACTGATAAAGTCTAAGATAAAGTATTTTATTGTATCTCTTTTAGTACCTTTCTGCAAGGAGAAAAAAAAACAACCTTGAATGTGGAATGAACCTATGTCAGAAATTAAGCTCTTGGCACTGGAGAATTGAAGTTGTTTTTAAGTTCTATATAATCTGGAAATTAGTAGAGGGGTTAAATGTGATGGAGTCAAATCCGATGAGCATTCGGGCTACTCAAGAAATGTACTTTAGGTAGATCCTGTTAAATAACATGTACAGATGCCATTTTGCTGTGGAAACTGAACACCATTGGGAAAGTAGTTTGAGCGACACTTATTTCTCACAAGAAGTAGTAGCTATAGCTAGGTGACAATGTAAATGCCCCCTCTCAACCTGTGCTCAGAACAGGGGATTGATCACAAAGAAACCACCTTAGGTTGAATAAGGAATGGGAGGGTAAGTACTTGGTATGTGCTGCTAATGTTATTCCTGCCTCAGAGGTGCCATTACAATGAATTCATGATATGATGGCCTCATTATTGAAAAACTTCAAACAACCAAAAATAAAAATCTTGTAATCAGAATGTAAGTGCAATTTTAAGTTTGGTTTAGGCAAAATTTAGATACAGAGCAAAACACATATTCTGATATAACAGTTTTACTGGAAAAGTGAGAGGTTTGCATCCTCTGTATTAAAAACTACCAAAAGTAAACTTGTTCTGGGCTGTGGGCTTGTTCTAGTCTGTTTTGATTTTAGCACTGTAATAAAAGTTAAAGGTGGAAGGTACAGCTCAGACCCTAAGCCACTCAAGCAGCCAGAGGAGATAAATATTGCACATTTGAAGGCTTCAGTTAGAGGGGGAGCTAGGAGCAATAATGGGTGCAACAGTTACACTGAAGATTAAGATGAAGGGGGAGATAGGGGAGAACAATGGCATTTCGATGGTAACATCCAAGCAGTAACTGGCATTGTCATGACTGAGAAGAAAAGCATCACCTTAGCTGAAGATTAACCTCTAAGGTCTGGACTTTTCTTTCTTCCCCCCCTCCCTCAAACTCCCATTGTTTACTATCAGATCTTAGAAGGCACACTGCTTTCATGTGACTCATGCTTTCAGAGTATTTTAGTAGCAGACAGACCAGAAGCATCATAGATGCTGTTTAGCTGGCAGACCTTAAACCTCTTCCCTACCAGAAGGGAGCAAGTTTGTATCCTACTGAATAGATAGTGTGGCAGAGGTCTCCTCTTGCTTCTGTTTTCTGTTTTTTAAAATGCTTTTTACATTTTCATAGGATGGGGAATGCTGAAAAGTAGATGGGAATACACTCCCCCTTTAGGCTAGTAAATGCAGAGGTAGCCAAAAGAAGTCATCTCTTAATTTAGTTATATCTACCTCAAAAGACCTTTTATAAAGGCTTAGAATTTTGTCCTTTAACTAGAGTGGTATTATCATGCTATTACTATTTCACAAAACTTACAACTGCACCTAGATCAAGGTATTAGAGTAGTCAGCCGTGCAACGAGGAAGGGCTTCAGAGGATAGCTGTGGGGGAAAAAAGAAATTGCAAAGAGTCTTATTTTGTTTGGTTGGAATAAATTTATTTCATCTGTCTGTAAACAAGGTGTTTTTAATAGTTATGGCATTTTTTGAAATGCATATTAAATCAGATGAGTTAGACTGTATCCCAGATGTAACAAAGTGCAGGGAAAGAAATGGACAAATCAGCAACAGGAATTTGTTTAAATCTGTACATTATCCACAAGGCCCAACAATAGAAGCAAATACTAGAATGTCCCTAAAGTAGTGCCATTCAAAAGAAACCCTTGTAGTCAGTTAAAATCCATCTCACAATAGCAACAGTTCATTTTTTTTTTAAACAATAGTATGGCACAGAATACATATTAAAAAATTCATCACAAGACAGCCATGTCAGTTATTCCAACCAATACCATCTCCCATTTAATCTTTTGTATACAGAGTTCTGCAGTTCTCTTTAAATGGACATACAAGTTAGTACCGTGCCTGAACTGAGAGTTTGGTTACAGACATTTCAAATGACTAGTGCACAAGGCAGTTCACTCCATGATTTCTGCAGCAAGGGTGTGACAGGCCAAATAAAGATTTTGAATTTGAAATGGCATCATTTTGACAGGTTAGCTTTCAAACTACCAACCTTCATCTGAATAATGGCTTCAGAGCAGCAGAACTCTTTAACCAGTAAGTAATCTGGCAGAAAGACTGGAGTCAGTCAGCACTCCCAGAATAGCTGAAGGTGGCAGTTTTCCACAATGACATTGCAGTTTAATTAAAAAAAAAAAAACCCAAGCTGCAAATTAAAATTGGTCCTATGAAAAACTGAAACCAGACACACTCCAGATGGTTATGTTGGGATATCTAATGTCCATAATGGCAGCCTTTTACAATTCAACTACAGAACAGGAGCTGGCAAAAAAAAAAAAAAGTGCCTGAGCTATTGCAAAGATGGAATGTCCCTGGGGATTCATTCAGGATGGTGGCTGTAAGGTCATGGGAGGAAGTGCATCTGTACCCTTTGATAGTTTTGCGATTGCACTTATTAAGCAGTACAAGCTTCAGACATCATGAAGAAAAAGTGAGAGACTTAAAACCTACGGTGAAGTGCAACAACAAAACTAATTTAACATTAATAGCTTTTGAGTGGCAAATTGGTTAAACAAACCAGGCACTATTAAAATAGGTGTAAGCAAACGTGGATTTAAAAAAACAAACAAACAAAAAAAACAACAAAAACACAAGAGGGGAGACGGACAGAAATAAAGATATGCATGCACTTTTTCCTCCCAACCATGCTCTATGAAAGGAAGACTAGTGAGCTGTGTAATTGCTCAAAGTGCTGAAGAGGCATCGATCAAATTAGATTGTACAATCGGCACCTTGTTTAGTATTTAAGTTGTTTTAGTTGTCAATACACACTAATTGCTAAGACAAAGCAAAGCCTACACTTGGCATATTCCCCTCCCAATAGTTTTTCAAGGTATCATGCATATCATCTTTGTGGTGCAGTAATGGTGCCAGATATGGGACTTGGTTACACACAGTGGTTAACATACAAATGAACAAAGGGTAACTGGAATTATGACATTAGAAAATGGGTAAATAAAAAACACAAACTACCATCTACAGTCTGGTAGCACTGAACACAACTGGGTGGTGATGAAGACAGTTGCTAGCTGGATGGGGAGAGGCTGCTTAGACGTCAGACCTCCTCAGGTATAAAGCCAGTTCATATGCTTTCTTGTTGAGTGTCCCTCCATGGACACCTTCCTTTCCCATGACTATAACCAATGCTGGAGTACACAAGGAAACAAAACAGAAATGAACAGAATTAAAGAAAAAAAATAACACCTTTCCCCACCAACAAAGGGATACAAAGGAGACACAGGTTCATACCCCATCACCCTGCATTGCTAATAAAGTTTCCAGAATGTAAGGTTTAAAGCTCACCGCCAGGAAAGTTTAATAGCAATCTTCCCCTAGTACTTAACAGTCTGCCTAGCAACTAGAACCCAGAGTCTCTCAAGTATTTTGCCATTGAGTATGCCTTCTTATTCAATCCGCCTCCATGGACCCCTTCTTTGCCCATTACAAAGACCAAGACTGAAAGAGAAAAGAAAAAAGTTTTAAAAAGAGTGTGTTAGACAAGGAATTAATGCAAGTTTTAGGCAGTGCAATAAACACACTCAAATTCAAGATTTAGTACTTTGGTATTAAGCTAGTTTTACAGGAATCTTGTAAAAAATACAGATGTAGACAGGGCTGGGAGAAGGCACGGGTTATCTTTCAGGTAAGCCATGAGTTCATCGCTTAAAAAAAAATAATTACAAAAATGCCACCAACTACCTTGAAAAAGCACCATAGTGCCTATCCACCATCTGCTATCACCCAGCCAGGAAACCCTGCCTACATGTTAAAAAACAAGGGGGAGAAAAAGCGGTGTCAGGGACAAAAGTAGTTGTACACGTAGAAAAACTGTGATGCTGAAGAGCACAAGAAGCAGTAAATAGTCATGTCTGCAATGGACACTGCCAGTCAGTCTAAGAACCAGAATAACTGTCTTATTGCTAGCAAAAAAATCCATAGGGTCAGACCTGAACTAAGACTTGTCATGCAATGATACAACTATAAAGCATGCTTCACATTTTGCATAAGACAAAGATTTTAATGCTGACTCCAACTAATCTCAAAATTCTGGCGATGAAGGGTCCCAGCTGTCTTGCAAACAAGAACATGGTAAGGCTCTTCAGCAGTACACACCATCTGCAAGTTGCCAGCAGATGTCACTAGCAGGTACACAGACGCACTAAGCACTGCGCTCTCACAATTGTTTCCCAAGTTAGGTACAATGTAATTGGAAATACTGCAGTCAGCCTACCTACAGGTGATTGTACATCTCCATAGCAATTTGTTCAGAAAAGGCTTAAGACAGACAGTTCTCATTAGCATTTCATAATTTGCAGCAAGGAGTCAGAACTCTGCTTGTTTTATTTAAGTGCTGCAAACACTTGCCACCTGGCTTTAACTTACAGACAAATTTTGCCTTTTTTTTTCCAACTTTACATGCAGAAGTCCAGTGATCACCAATTTATTCTACAGCCAGATAAAAAACGCTAAGCTAGGTATTCTGAACATAATGCATACTGTTTGTAGCCAGTATTTTGAGGCACTTTAAAAAACAACAACAACAACAACAAAAACATTCGAGCATAATGCCTTCTCAGTAGCATGTTTTGCTAGAATTTAAGTGAGAAGCACAAGGAGTAGACAAACTAGCATAAAGCAAGTTTCTCCCTGATACCAAATTGGACAGGCAATTTTTCCCCAAAGACAGACTTCAGAGAGCTCAATAGTAAGTGCAGGAAGAGTTAGCGTAGAACTTGTTAAAAGGCAAGTGGAAGTAGCTCATACAAGAAATTCACTTCTGTGCAAAATAACCTTCCGGTTGAGACCTTTTAAATGTAAAAACTTATTTCACTATAAATTGTTAATGTATCCCTGTGGTATTCTACTGTAAACATTAGTTGCAATATAGTCAGCAAATTTACTCCAGCAAAAACCAGGTCCTTCTTGCCTAAGATCTCATCAACCATTTCACAGCCTAGCGCCCAACTGTGATCACACACGGGGGGACCCAGAACAAGTGTTTAATCTTAGGCAAAAATCTAGTTAATCAGCCAGACCACTGCCACCCACCCCGATTAGTTAGCCATTAAATACAAGATTTTGGACTTAGTAACTTATGCCCAGGTTCATACTGTTCACTGAATGATCTATGAGCGCATAAAATCCCGCTTACCTCGGCCAGCTCTGCCTACAGCAACGTTGTATGTTGGCTCACCACCTTGACTCTTTGTCCTGATGTCCATTGTGCAGTCACCATCAACATACAGGCTATCTCTGATCACAGAGCACTTCTTTGCACCAAGGGTCAGACCGTTGGTGAAGAAACCCTCTCGGTCTTTTCCTACAATCATATCTATTTCTACTGGCTGTCAAAGAAAAAAGTCCAGAGTTAGCACTACTTTATCTTTTCGCCAAATCTCTTATTTTAAATGTGTCCTGTCTCTGGTTGCGAGGATTAGATAGAAAGCTCCCCCTTGTTCCCACCAGGAAGTACTCCAGAACACACTGCTTTGTTATCAAGACTATACATTGTGCTGGTTTGCTGCCACTGGAAGTGGTGGAACTGCTGTCCTGAAACACTTCATGGCCTAAGCATTGCTGGGTACCAAGGTGTCTTTAACGGAAGCACTGGACGACTCTACTTATTAAGTGCCAAACGCGTTTCGGTGCCGGCAGGAGTCGGGTCCGACACCGAGCACAGCGCAGGCGCCTGCTGGCCATCCACCGCCCCTCGCGGCCCGGTCGGGTGCCGGCCTCCGGTGCCTGCCCTCGCCAAGCGGCTGCCGCGGCCTCTGCCAGGGCGGGCACGGCCCCGCGCTGCCGGCGCCGCAGCGGGGGAAGGCGGCGGGCGGGCGGCGCGGGCAGCCGCGAAGGGGGCACGGAACAGCCCGGGAGGGGGGGCGCCGCGGGGGCCGGGCCCTGGCCGCGACACGAGGCGGCGGCTGCCGCAAAGTGC